>NC_074691.1:39816495-39928548 GCF_029448725.1 Salvelinus fontinalis | reverse complement strand
GCCTAGAGTTAGTGGGAATAGGCCTAGTGATAGTGGGAATACGCCCAGTGTTAGTGGGAATACGCCCAGAGTTAGTGGGAATAAGCCTAGTGTTAGTGGGAATAGGCCTAGTGTTAGTGGGAATAGGCCTAGTGTTAGTGGGAATAGGCCTAGTGATAGTGGGAATAAGCCTAGTAATAGTGGGAATAAGCCTGGGGTTAGTGAGAATAGGCCTAGTGATAGTGGGAGTAGGCCTAGTGATAGTGGGAATAGGCCTAGTGTTAGTGGGAATAGGCCTAGTGATAGTGGGAATAAGCCTGGGGTTAGTGAGAAAAGGCCTAGTGATAGTGGGAATAGGCCTAGTGATAGTGGGAATAAGCCTAGTGATAGTGGGAATAAGCCTAGTGATAGTGGGAATAGGCCTAGTGTTAGTGGGAATAGGCCAAGTGATAGTGGGAATAAGCCTAGTGTTAGTGGGAATAGGCCTAATGATAGTGGGAATAAGCCTGGGGTTAGTGAGAATAGGCCTAGTGATAGTGGGAATAGGCCTAATGATAGGCCTAGTGTTAGTGGGAATAGGCCAAGTGATCGTGGGAATAGGCCAAGTGATAGTGGGAATAGGCCTAGTGATAGTGGGAATAGGCCTAATGATAGTGGGAATAGGCCTAATGTTAGTGGGAATAGGCCTAGTGTTAGTGGGAATAGGCCTAGTGATAGTGGGAATAAGCCTAGTGTTAGTGATTTATAAGCCTAGTGTCCCTCGTCTTCTCCTTCTGGCTTCTTCAGAGTTCATCACAGTAGCACCAGACCCCAATTGTGTCCGCGCGTGTGTGTGTGTGTGTGTGCGTCCATGCGTGTGTGTTGTCAGACCACACGTACAGTCCTGTCTATTTACTGTTTCCCTTATCCTAAACTCTCCTGAATCCTACTGTCTGCTGAGCCAAATGGACTATTACTGAAGCTTCTAGAATAAACAAGCACAGAAATGTAATGCTTTTGTTTGTGTTGCACCTCAATCGCCAAGAAGCTCAAACCGGTTTTAAGGACAGGACACCCCAAGAATGAAACTCTTTGAAGTAAACTGCTGAGGCGCCACATTCAGCCAGACGTGCATCCCACTATTGAACAGCTGGATGGTTGAATGCCTTCCCTTGAACCCTGTCCCAATAGGAATGGCATTTCAATACCTTTTTCACACTACCGTACCAAGCTGAGCCAAGCCAAACCGCACTGTCCTGGTGACACATCCACAGTTGCTGCACAGAATGGTTCTGGTCGGCAGGATACTGTAGTGTGAACATGGAATTATATAACCTGCTCTATGCTCAGACAGAGGTCAGAGGGCTCTGTCTGAAGAGGAGAGAGTAGTGGGAGAGAGAGAGACCATCTGGGTAGGGGCTGAATGGTTAGAGATGATAGAAGAGGAGAGAGTAGTGAGAGAGAGAGAGACCATCTGGGTAGGGGCTGAGTGGTTAGAGATGATAGAATAGAAGAGGAGAGAGTAGTGGGAGAGAGAGAGACCATCTGGGTAGGGGCTGAGTGGTTAGAGATGATAGAAGAGGAGAGAGTAGTGAGAGAGAGAGAGACCATCTGGGTAGAGGCTGAGTGGTTAGAGATGATAGGATAGAAGAGGAGAGAGTAGTGGGAGAGAGAGAGAGACCATGTGGGTAGGGGCTGAGTGGTTAGAGATGATAGAGGAGAGAGTAGTGGGAGAGAGAGAGACCATCTGGGTAGGAGCTGAATGGTTAGAGATGATAGAAGAGGAGAGAGTAGTGAGAGAGAGAGAGACCATCTGGGTAGGGGCTGAGTGGTTAGAGATGATAGAAGAGGAGAAAGTAGAGAGAGAGAGAGAGACCATCTGGGTAGAGGCTGAGTGGTTAGAGATGATAGGATAGAAGAGGAGAGAGTAGTGGGAGAGAGAGAGAGACCATGTGGGTAGGGGCTGAGTGGTTAGAGATGATAGAGGAGAGAGTAGTGGGAGAGAGAGAGAGACCATCTGGGTAGAGGCTGAGTGGTTAGAGATGATAGGATAGAAGATGAGAGAGTAGTGGGAGAGAGAGACCATCTGGGTAGGGGCTGAGTGGTTAGAGATGATAGGATAGAAGAGGAGAGAGTAGAGAGAGAGAGAGAGAGACCATCTGGGTAGGTGCTGAGTGGTTAGAGATGATAGGATAGAAGAGGAGAGAGTAGGGAGAGAGAGAGAGAGACCATCTGGGTAGGGGCTGAGTGGTTAGAGATGATAGGATAGAAGAGGAGAGAGTAGGGAGAGAGAGAGAGACCATCTGGGTAGGGGCTGAGTGGTTAGAGATGATAGGATAGAAGAGGAGAGAGTAGGGAGAGAGAGAGAGACCATCTGGGTAGGGGCTGAGTGGTTAGAGATGATAGGATAGAAGAGGAGAGAGTAGGGAGAGAGAGAGAGACCATCTGGGTAGGGGCTGAGTGGTTAGAGATGATAGAAGAGGAGAGAGTAGTGAGAGAGAGAGAGAGAGACCATCTGGGTAGGGGCTGAGTGGTTAGAGATGATAGAAGAGGGGAGAGTAGTGGGAGAGAGAGAGACCACCTGGGTAGGGGCTGAGTGATTAGAGATGATAGGATAGAAGAGGAGAGAGTAGTGGGACAGAGAGACCATCTGGGTAGGGGCTGAGTGGTTAGAGATGATAGGATAGAAGAGGAGAGAGTAGTGGGAGAGAGAGAGACCATCTGGGTAGGGGCTGAGTGGTTAGAGATGATAGAAGAGGAGAGAGTAGTGGGACAGAGAGAGAGACCATGTGGGTAGGGGCTGAGTGGTTAGAGATGATAGAAGAGGAGAAAGTAGAGAGAGAGAGAGAGACCATCTGGGTAGAGGCTGAGTGGTTAGAGATGATAGGATAGAAGAGGAGAGAGTAGTGGGAGAGAGAGAGAGACCATGTGGGTAGAGGCTGAGTGGTTAGAGATGATAGGATAGAAGATGAGAGAGTAGTGGGAGAGAGAGACCATCTGGGTAGGGGCTGAGTGGTTAGAGATGATAGGATAGAAGAGGAGAGAGTAGGGAGAGAGAGAGAGAGACCATCTGGGTAGGGGCTGAGTGGTTAGAGATGATAGGATAGAAGAGGAGAGAGTAGAGAGAGAGAGAGAGAGACCATCTGGGTAGGGGCTGAGTGGTTAGAGATGATAGGATAGAAGAGGAGAGAGTAGGGAGAGAGAGAGAGACCATCTGGGTAGGGGCTGAGTGGTTAGAGATGATAGGATAGAAGAGGAGAGAGTAGGGAGAGAGAGAGAGACCATCTGGGTAGGGGCTGAGTGGTTAGAGATGATAGGATAGAAGAGGAGAGAGTAGTGGGAGAGAGAGACCATCTGGGTAGGGGCTGAGTGGTTAGAGATGATAGGATAGAAGTTGAGAGAGTAGAGAGAGAGAGAGAGACCATCTGGGTAGGGGCTGAGTGGTTAGAGATGATAGGATAGAAGAGGAGAGAGTAGTGGGAGAGAGAGAGAGACTATCTGGGTAGGGGCTGAGTGGTTAGAGATGATAGGAGAGAAGAGGAGAGAGTAGTGGGAGAGAGAGAGAGAGACCATCTGGGTAGGGGCTGAGTGGTTAGAGATGATAGGATAGAAGAGGAGAGAGTAGTGGGAGAGAGAGACCATCTGGGTAGGGGCTGAGTGGTTAGAGATGATAGGATAGAAGAGGAGAGAGTAGTGAGAGAGAGAGAGAGAGACCATCTGGGTAGGGGCTGAGTGGTTAGAGATGATAGAAGAGGGGAGAGTAGTGGGAGAGAGAGAGAGACCATCTGGGTAGGGGCTGAGTGGTTAGAGATGATAGAAGAGGAGAGGAGAGAGTAGAGAGAGATACCATCTGGGTAGGGGCTGAGTGGTTAGAGATGATAGGATAGAAGAGGAGAGAGTAAAGAGAGAGACCATCTGGGTAGGGGCTGAGTGGTTAGAGATGATAGTATAGAAGAGGAGAGAGTAGTGGGAGAGAGAGAGACCATCTGGGTAGGGGCTGAGTGGTTAGAGATGATAGAAGAGGAGAGAGTAGTGAGAGAGAGAGAGAGAGACCATCTGGGTAGGGGCTGAGTGGTTAGAGATGATAGAAGAGGGGAGAGTAGTGGGAGAGAGAGAGACCACCTGGGTAGGGGCTGAGTGATTAGAGATGATAGGATAGAAGAGGAGAGAGTAGAGAGAGAGAGAGAGAGACCATCTGGGTAGGGGCTGAGTGATTAGAGATGATAGGATAGAAGAGGAGAGAGTAGTGGGACAGAGAGACCATCTGGGTAGGGGCTGAGTGGTTAGAGATGATAGAAGAGGAGAGAGTAGTGGGAGAGAGAGAGACCATCTGGGTAGGGGCTGAGTGGTTAGAGATGATAGAAGAGGAGAGAGTAGTGGGAGAGAGAGACCATCTGGGTAGGGGCTGAGTGGTTAGAGATGATAGAAGAGGAGAGAGTAGTGGGACAGAGAGACCATCTGGGTAGGGGCTGAGTGGTTAGAGATGATAGAAGAGGAGAGAGTAGTGGGAGAGAGAGAGACCATCTGGGTAGGGGCTGAGTGGTTAGAGATGATAGGATAGAAGAGGAGAGAGTAGTGGGACAGAGAGACCATCTGGGTAGGGGCTGAGTGGTTAGAGATGATAGGATAGAAGAGGAGAGAGTAGTGGGACAGAGAGACCATCTGGGTAGGGGCTGAGTGGTTAGAGATGATAGGATAGAAGAGGAGAGAGTAGTGGGAGAGAGAGAGACCATCTGGGTAGGGGCTGAGTGATTAGAGATGATAGGATAGAAGAGGAGAGAGTAGTGGGAGAGAGAGAGACCATCTGGGTAGGGGCTGAGTGGTTAGAGATGATAGAAGAGGAGAGAGTAGTGGGAGAGAGAGAGACCATCTGGGTAGGGGCTGAGTGGTTAGAGATGATAGAAGAGGAGAGAGTAGTGGGAGAGAGATAGACCATCTGGGTAGGGGCAGAGTGATTAGAGATGATAGAATAGAAGAGGAGAGAGTAATGAGAGAGAGAGAGACCATCTGGGTAGGGGCTGAGTGGTTAGAGATGATAGAAGAGGAGAGAGTAGTGGGACAGAGAGAGAGACCATGTGGGTAGGGGCTGAGTGGTTAGAGATGATAGAAGAGGAGAAAGTAGAGAGAGAGAGAGAGAGAGACCATCTGGGTAGAGGCTGAGTGGTTAGAGATGATAGAAGAGGAGAGAGTAGTGGGAGAGAGAGACCATCTGGGTAGAGGCTGAGTGGTTAGAGATGATAGAAGAGGAGAGAGTAGTGGGAGAGAGAGAGACCATCTGGGTAGGGGCTGAGTGGTTAGAGATGATAGGATAGAAGAGGAGAGAGTAGTGGGACAGAGAGACCATCTGGGTAGGGGCTGAGTGGTTAGAGATGATAGGATAGAAGAGGAGAGAGTAGGGAGAGAGAGAGAGACCATCTGGGTAGGGGCTGAGTGGTTAGAGATGAGAGGATAGAAGAGGAGAGAGTAGTGGGAGAGAGAGAGACCATCTGGGTAGGGGCTGAGTGGTTAGAGATGATAGAAGAGGAGAGAGTAGTGGGAGAGAGAGAGACCATCTGGGTAGGGGCTGAGTGGTTAGAGATGATAGAATAGAAGAGGAGAGAGTAGGGAGAGAGAGAGAGACCATCTGGGTAGGGGCTGAGTGGTTAGAGATGATAGGATAGAAGAGGAGAGAGTAGTGGGAGAGAGAGACCATCTGGGTAGGGGCTGAGTGGTTAGAGATGATAGGATAGAAGAGGAGAGAGTAGTGGTAGAGAGAGAGACCATCTGGGTAGGGGCTGAGTGGTTAGAGATGATAGGAGAGGAGAGAGTAGTGGGAGAGAGAGAGAGACCATCTGGGTAGAGGCTGAGTGGTTAGAGATGATAGGATAGAAGATGAGAGAGTAGTGGGAGAGAGAGACCATCTGGGTAGGGGCTGAGTGGTTAGAGATGATAGGATAGAAGAGGAGAGAGTAGAGAGAGAGAGAGAGAGACCATCTGGGTAGGGGCTGAGTGGTTAGAGATGATAGAATAGAAGAGGAGAGAGTAGAGAGAGAGAGAGAGACCATCTGGGTAGGGGCTGAGTGGTTAGAGATGATAGGATAGAAGAGGAGAGAGTAGTGGGAGAGAGAGACCATCTGGGTAGGGGATGAGTGGTTAGAGATGATAGGATAGAAGAGGAGAGAGTAGAGAGAGAGAGAGAGAGACCATCTGGGTAGGGGCTGAGTGGTTAGAGATGATAGAATAGAAGAGGAGAGAGTAGAGAGAGAGAGAGAGACCATCTGGGTAGGGGCTGAGTGGGTTAGAGATGATAGAAGAGGAGAGAGTAGTGGGAGAGAGAGAGAGACCATCTGGGTAGGGGCTGAGTGGTTAGAGATGATAGAAGAGGAGAGAGTAGTGGGAGAGAGAGAGACCATCTGGGTAGGGGCTGAGTGGTTAGAGATGATAGGATAGAAGAGGAGAGAGTAGTGGGAGAGAGAGACCATCTGGGTAGGGGCTGAGTGGTTAGAGATGATAGAATAGAAGAGGAGAGAGTAGTGGGAGAGAGAGAGAGAGACCATCTGGGTAGGGGCTGAGTGGTTAGAGATGATAGGATAGAAGAGGAGAGAGTAGTGGTAGAGAGAGAGACCATCTGGGTAGGGGCTGAATGGTTAGAGATGATAGGATAGAAGAGGAGAGAGTAGTGGGAGAGAGAGAGAGACTGTCTGGGTAGGGGCTGAGTGGTTAGAGATGATAGGTTAGATGAGGAGAGAGTAGGGAGAGAGAGAGAGACCATCTGGGTAGGGGCTGAGTGGGTTAGAGATGATAGAATAGGAGAGAGTAGTGGGAGAGAGAGAGACCATCTGGGTAGGGGCTGAGTGATTAGAGATGATAGGATAGAAGAGGAGAGAGTAGTGGGATAGAGAGAGACCATCTGGGTAGGGGCTGAGTGGTTAGAGATGATAGAATAGAAGAGGAGAGAGTAGTGGGAGAGAGAGACCATCTGGGTAGGGGCTGAGTGGTTAGAGATGATAGAAGAGGAGAGAGTAGTGGGAGAGAGAGAGACCATCTGGGTAGGGGCTGAGTGGGTTAGAGATGATAGAATAGGAGAGAGTAGTGGGAGAGAGAGAGACCATCTGGGTAGGGGCTGAGTGATTAGAGATGATAGGATAGAAGAGGAGAGAGTAGTGGGATAGAGAGAGACCATCTGGGTAGGGGCTGAGTGGTTAGAGATGATAGAATAGAAGAGGAGAGAGTAGTGGGAGAGAGAGACCATCTGGGTAGGGGCTGAGTGGTTAGAGATGATAGAATAGAAGAGGAGAGAGTAGTGGGAGAGAGAGACCATCGGGGTAGGAGCTGAGTGGTTAGGGATGGAGGAAAGATGGAGAGAACATGAAGCTAAGTGGTGATCAGAGACCTGGAGGGGGGGGGTTACAGTGAGATTAGTAGGTGAACAAACTCGAGTAAAATATGAGGTCAGGTGAATTGTCCGCCTTGTGGGGGGGGGGGGGGGGGGGGGGGGGGGGGACTGGGAAAGGGTGAGGTCAGGAAATGAACTTATCAAGGTGTCAAGCTTGGGGAACCTGGTAGTCGATAGATGACAAAAAAGTTAAGCTTGAGTGGACTAGTGACAGTAACAGCATGGAATTCTGAAGATAGACAGGTAAAAGAGGGAGAAGATAGAATCTCCACTTAGGAACTCTGCATTCTTACTGAACTCGGCATTCTTACTGAACTCGGCATTCTTACTGAACTCGGCATTCTTACTGAACTCGGCATTCTTACTGAACTCGGCATTCTTAATGAACTCTGCATTCTTAATGAACTCTGCATTCTTAATGAACTCTGCATTCTTACTGAACTCTGCATTCTTACTGAACTCTGCATTCTTACTGAACTCTGCATTCTTACTGAACTCTGCATTCTTACTGAACTCTGCATTCTTACTGAACTCTGCATTCTTACTGAACTCTGCATTCTTACTGAACTCTGCATTCTTACTGAACTCGGCATTCTTACTGAACTCGGCATTCTTACTGAACTCGGCATTCTTACTGTACTCGGCATTCTTACTGAACTCGGCATTCTTACTGAACTCGGCATTCTTACTGAACTCGGCATTCTTACTGAACTCGGCATTCTTACTGAACTCGGCATTCTTACTGTACTCGGCATTCTTACTGAACTCGGCATTCTTACTGAACTCGGCATTCTTACTGAACTCGGCATTCTTACTGAACTCGGCATTCTTACTGAACTCGGCATTCTTACTGAACTCGGCATTCTTACTGAACTCGGCATTCTTACTGAACTCGGCATTCTTACTGAACTCGGCATTCTTACTGAACTCGGCATTCTTACTGAACTCGGCATTGTTACTGAACTCGGCATTGTTACTGAACTCGGCATTGTTACTGAACTCGGCATTGTTACTGAACTCGGCATTGTTACTGAACTCGGCATTGTTACTGAACTCGGCATTGTTACTGAACTCGGCATTGTTACTGAACTCGGCATTGTTACTGAACTCGGCATTGTTACTGAACTCGGCATTGTTACTGAACTCGGCATTGTTACTGAACTCGGCATTGTTACTGTACTCGGCATTCTTACTGAACTCGGCATTCTTACTGAACTCGGCATTCTTACTGAACTCGGCATTCTTACTGAACTCGGCATTCTTAACCACAGAGCTGCAGTTCCTAACAGAAGTTCGACGCTACAGACAGAAGTTGGAAGATCGGCTGTACCGGTTTCAGACGAGTCCCAAGATGCTCGTGACGAGTCCACAGAGCAACATGGATAACACCATCGTGTTCGTGTGAGTCTCATCTTTCCTGAGAGGGGTCACAATAGTTTGGACGCTACCGATGATTACATGAGAAGACTGACAATCGGGATGTCTCCTGGTCTGACAAACACCGCTCTAGCTCTGTCACCTTTCACCGCAGACGTTGAAGTGCGGTGCATTGGAATGAGATGCATTTATCTCTAGTTTAAACTGACAAGTTTTTATGGGGATTTTTGTATTCTGCTAATTAGATTTCCACGGGGGACATGGATGCTAAGAGGTTTAAATTAATGTCTTCGATTTAGCAAGCTAGCTGACTATTGTTTTGTATGGAATATGCTCTTGAAGAGGTGATATTACAACCAAATACAGTAGGTAACATTCTCTTGAAAACAGCAGGCAGTTAATGGGTTTTAGTAGAGTGGGGGTCTCCTTGGCCCCCAGCAGTTAAATGGAATGCTCTGCACCTTATTGTGACGTTTTATTGATAACGACCCAGCAGTTAAATGGAATGCTCTGCACCTTATTGTGACGTTTTATTGATAATGACCCAGCAGGTAAATGGAATGCTCTGCACCTTATTGTGACGTTTTATTGATAACAACTCAGCAGGTAAATGGAATGCTCTGCACCTTATTGTGACGTTTTATTGATAACAACTCAGCAGGTAAATGGAATGCTCTGCACCTTATTGTGACGTTTTATTGATAACAACCCAGCAGGTAAATGGAATGCTCTGCACCTTATTGTGACGTTTTATTGATAACAACCCAGCAGGTAAATGGAATGCTCTGCACCTTATTATGACGTTTTATTGATAACAACCCAGCAGGTAAATGGAATGCTCTGCACCTTATTGTGACGTTTTATTGATAACGACCCAGCAGGTAAATGGAATGCTCTGCACCTTATTGTGACGTTTTATTGATAACAACCCAGCAGGTAAACGGAATGTTCTGCACCTTAAAGTTGATATTTTTTACCGCCTCCCACGCCACCTTCGCACCGCCCAAAGGTCCCCCGCCCTCTCCGCTTCTCACCGCTTGTCTTGTCTTCATTCCCTCTGAATCGTGCCATCCTTTCTGCAGTATTCGGTAAATTAGTCCATTGTTTCTTAAACCTCTCCTCAGGGACCCCCAGCCGTTCCAGGTATTTATATCTATTCCAGAGAGAGCACATCTGATTAAACTTGTCAACTAATCCTCAAGGCCTTGAATAGGTGAATCAGGTGAGCTAGTTCAGAGCTACAACAAAACTGTGAAATGTCTGGGGGTCCCCGAGTGAGGAGAGGTTTGAGAACTACTGAATTACTAGCCTACCTAGAGGGTTCTAAGAAGCAGGCCAGACGGGGTTGCGGCCGTTGGAGTCAGTGGAGTCCCCTCCCTTTCCACGGTCAAGAAGGACGTCGGTGGTGGAGTTCGTTTTGCATTATACGGTGCCCTGGGTGGGTGGAGGTTTCACATAAGGGCCAATGAAATGGCCTAAAAGCCTCTGACCAGGGCCAATAGGACCAATGACCATTGATGTAGGGTTTTTTGCCGTGGAGATGGAGGGGATCTCACTGATTCCAGAGACTGCACGTCATCAAGCCAAGAAAGTACACTTCCTTTTATAGGTAGTTCCTAGCCACCGGGATTCTACAACGGCATTGCTTGCTGTTTGGGGTTTTAAGATGGGTTTCTCTATAAGCACTTTGTGACATCTGCTGATTGTTAAAAGGACTTAATAAATTATCTGATTTGATTGTAACGTTTTATTGATAACAACCTATTGGGTTGCTATTGTTGTTTCTGTTGCTAGCTGATAGGTTCAACTGGACCGGTTTGGTGTGGGCCGGGCACGCATCTCTGTGGTATTATTTTTAGAACGGTTTTGTAAGAAAAGTTCATTTGGGTTCATGTCCACAGAGAGAATTATGATTAAATATATTGGTACGCTGCGCTGGTTGATTTAATGTTACTGTAAATATATCTCCCTCGTCTGCTCGGGCCAGATCATCCCCTCAGCCAATGTTCTCTTTGCTTTTCAGGAAAGTAGCCAATAAAATACTGACCTAAGCCAGTTCGTTACTAGGCAAACATCTTAATGACCTTGTCAACAGACAAGCACACACACACACACACACACACACACACACACACACACACACACACACACACACACACACACACACACACACACACACACACACACACACACACACACACACACACACACACACACACACACACACACACACACACACACACACACACCGATTTAGTGTCAGCACCAGTCCTTGAACTTGATGAACATCCCTAGTATCTTTTCCCTCAGTGTGATGAACTTGGACCAGGCTTCAGTGTGATGAACTTGGACCAGGCTTCAGTGTGATGAACTTGGACCAGGCTTCAGTGTGATGAACTTGGACCAGGCTTCAGTGTGATGAACTTGGACCAGGCTTCAGTGTGATGAACTTGGACCAGGCTTCAGTGTGATGAACTTGGACCAGGCTTCAGTGTGATGAACTTGGACCAGGCTTCAGGGTTATAAACTTGGACCAGGCTTCAGTGTGATGAACTTGGACCAGGCTTCAGGGTTATAAACTTGGACCAGGCTTCAGTGTTATAAACTTGGACAAGGCTTCAGTGTGATGAACTTGGACCAGGCTTCAGTGTTATAAACTTGGACCAGGCTTCAGTGTGATGAACTTGGACCAGGCTTCAGTGTTATAAACTTGGACCAGGCTTCAGTGTTATAAACTTGGACCAGGCTTCAGTGTGATGAACTTGGACCAGGCTTCAGTGTGATGAACTTGGACCAGGCTTCAGTGTTATAAACTTGGACCAGGCTTCAGTGTGATGAACTTGGACCAGGCTTCAGTGTGATGAACTTGGACCAGGCTTCAGTGTTATAAACTTGGACCAGGCTTCAGTGTGATGAACTTGGACCAGGCTTCAGTGTTATAAACTTGGACCAGGCTTCAGTGTTATAAACTTGGACCAGGCTTCAGTGTGATAAACTTGGACCAGGCTTCAGTGTGATGAACTTGGACCAGGCTTCAGTGTTATAAACTTGGACCAGGCTTCAGTGTGATGAACTTGGACCAGGCTTCAGTGTTATAAACTTGGACCAGGCTTCAGTGTGATGAACTTGGACCAGGCTTCAGGGTTATAAACTTGGACCAGGCTTCAGTGTTATAAACTTGGACCAGTCTTCAGTGTTATAAACTTGGACCAGGCTTCAGTGTTATAAACTTGGACCAGGCTTCAGTGTGATGAACTTGGACCAGGCTTCAGTGTTATAAACTTGGACCAGGCTTCAGTGTGATGAACTTGGACCAGGCTTCAGTGTTATGAACTTGGACCAGGTTTCAGTGTTATAAACTTGGACCAGGCTTCAGTGTTATAAACTTGGACCAGGCTTCAGTGTGATGAACTTGGACCAGGCTTCAGTGTGATGAATTTGGACCAGGCTTCAGTGTGATGAACTTGGACCAGGCTTCAGTGTGATGAATTTGGACCAGGCTTCAGTGTTATGAACTTGGACCAGGATTCAGTGTTATGAACTTGGACCAGGCTTCAGTGTTATAAACTTGGACCAGGCTTCAGTGTGATGAACTTGGACCAGGCTTCAGTGTGATGAACTTGGACCAGGCTTCAGTGTGATGAACTTGGACCAGGCTTCAGTGTGATGAACTTGGACCAGGCTTCAGTGTTATGAACTTGGACCAGGCTTCAGTGTTATGAACTTGGACCAGGCTTCAGTGTTATAAACTTGGACCAGGCTTCAGTGTGATGAACTTGGACCAGGCTTCAGTGTGATGAACTTGGACCAGGCTTCAGTGTGATGAACTTGGACCAGGCTTCAGTGTTACAAACCTGGACCAGGCTTCAGTGTGATGAACTTGGACCAGGCTTCAGTGTTATACACTTGGACCAGGCTTCAGTGTTATAAACTTGGACCAGGTTTCAGTGCGATGATGAACTTGGACCAGGCTTTTCGGTTGTGACTGTCATTATATTATGCTAGTGCCACATAGCTTAGCTAGCTTCTTGGAGTAAAACCATATCTAAACGAAGATTGCATTGCAAATAGCACCCTATTCCCTTTGTAGTGCACTACTTTTGACCAGGACCCATAGGGTAGTGTGCTACTTTTGACCAGGACCCATAGGGTAGTGCACTACTTTTGACCAGGACCCATAGGGTAGTGCACTACTTTTGACCAGGACCCATAGGGTAGTGCACTACTTTTGACCAGGACCCATAGGGTAGTGCACTACTTTTGACCAGGACCCAAAGGTTGCCAGTCAGGCCACTAAAGAGAAGCATTCCCAGAGCTCATTACATTTCAGGGTAACTGTAGTTAGTTGTACCTTCAGTGTTTTAGGACAACATTCAACTGATGGGAAATTAACAATGGGACTATCAGTTTTCAGTTTAATTTCATGAGCATTATTTTGGGTGCTTATTCTGACCTATGAGGTCACGGTCAGTTAAACTTAATGGTGAGTGTAATGCTGTCTAAAGGGTCTTTTAGAGGGTAAAAAAATAAACGGAAATATATTCTTCGGGAAAGGAAAAGGTTTTGAATTTTGAATGGGACAGCTGGATTTTCGGAAGTTTAATGTCATAGCTTTTGCTTTAAAAGTGTTTCTCCCTCCATTTAGATGGGGCTCTTAACAGGGTACATGTATAAGGACGTGGCCTCAAGGGTAACTAGGGGTTAATAAACCATCCTCAGTAGAGGTAACTAGGGGTTAATACACCATCTTCAGTAGAGGTAACTAGGGGTTAATAAACCATCCTCAGTAGAGGTAACTAGGGGTTAATAAACCATCCTCAGTAGAGGTAACTAGGGGTTAATATACCATCCTCAGTATAGGTAACTAGGGGTTAATACACCATCCTCAGTAGAGAGGAGAGGTAACTAGGGGTTAATACACCATCCTCAGTAGAGAGGAGAGGTAACTAGGGGTTAATATACCATCCTCAGTAGAGGTAACTAGGGGTTAATACACCATCCTCAGTAGAGAGGAGAGGTAACTAGGGGTTAATACACCATCCTCAGTAGAGGTAACTAGGGGTTAATACACCATCCTCAGTAGAGGTAACTAGGGGTTAATACACCATCCTCAGTAGAGAGGAGAGGTAACTAGGGGTTAATACACCATCCTCAGTAGAGGTAACTAGGGGTTAATACACCATCCTCAGTAGAGGTAACTAGGGGTTAATACACCATCCTCAATAGAGGAGAGGTAACTAGGGGTTAATACACCATCCTCAGTAGAGGTAACTAGGGGTTAATATACCATCCTCAGTAGAGGTAACTAGGGGTTAATACACCATCCTCAGTAGAGAGGAGAGGTAACTAGGGGTTAATACATCATCCTCAGTAGAGGTAACTAGGGGTTAATAAACCATCCTCAGTAGAGGTAACTAGGGGTTAATACACCATCCTCAGTAGAGGTAACTAGGGGTTAATACACCATCCTCAGTAGAGGTAACTAGGGGTTAATACACCATCCTCAGTAGAGGTAACTAGGGGTTAATACACCATCCTCAGTAGAGGTAACTAGGGGTTAATACACCATCCTCAGTAGAGGTAACTAGGGGTTAATAAACCATCCTCAGTAGAGGTAACTAGGGGTTAATACACCATCCTCAGTAGAGGTAACTAGGGGTTAATAAACCATCCTCAGTAGAAGAGAGGTAACAAGGGGTTAATACACAATCCTCAGTAGAGGTAACTAGGGGTTAATACACCATCCTCAGTAGAGGTAACTAGGGGTTAATAAACCATCCTCAGTAGAGGTAACTAGGGGTTAATACACCATCCTCAGTAGAGAGGAGAGGTAACTAGGGGTTAATACATCATCCTCAGTAGAGGTAACTAGGGGTTAATAAACCATCCTCAGTAGAGGTAACTAGGGGTTAATACACCATCCTCAGTAGAGGTAACTAGGGGTTAATACACCATCCTCAGTAGAGGTAACTAGGGGTTAATACACCATCCTCAGTAGAGGTAACTAGGGGTTAATAAACCATCCTCAGTAGAGGTAACTAGGGGTTAATACACCATCCTCAGTAGAGGTAACTAGGGGTTAATAAACCATCCTCAGTAGAAGAGAGGTAACTAGGGGTTAATACACAATCCTCAGTAGAGGTAACTAGGGGTTAATACACCATCCTCAGTAGAGGCAACTAGGGGTTAATAAACCATCCTCAGTAGAGGAGAGGTAACTAGGGGTTAATATACCATCCTCAGTAGAGGTAACTAGGGGTTAATACACCATCCTCAGTAGAGAGGAGAGGTAACTAGGGGTTAATACACCATCCTCAGTAGAGGTAACTAGGGGTTAATACACCATCCTCAGTAGAGGTAACTAGGGGTTAATATACCATCCTCAGTAGAGGTAACTAGGGGTTAATACACCATCCTCAGTAGAGAGGAGAGGTAACTAGGGGTTAATAAACCATCCTCAGTAGAGAGGAGAGGTAACTAGGGGTTAATACACCATCCTCAGTAGAGGTAACTAGGGGTTAATACACCATCCTCAGTAGAGGAGAGGTAACTAGGGGTTAATACACCATCCTCAGTAGAGGTAACTAGGGGTTAATAAACCATCCTCAGTAGAGGTAACTAGGGGTTAATACACCATCCTCAGTAGAGGTAACTAGGGGTTAATACACCATCCTCAGTAGAGAGGAGAGGTAACTAGGGGTTAATACACCATCCTCAGTAGAGAGGAGAGGTAACTAGGGGTTAATAAACCATCCTCAGTAGAGAGGAGAGGTAACTAGGGGTTAATAAACCATCCTCAGTAGAGGTAACTAGGGGTTAATACACCATCCTCAGTAGAGGAGAGGTAACTAGGGGTTAATAAACCATCCTCAGTAGAGAGGAGAGGTAACTAGGGGTTAATAAACCATCCTCAGTAGAGGTAACTAGGGGTTAATAAACCATCCTCAGTAGAGGTAACTAGGGGTTAATACACCATCCTCAGTAGAGAGGAGAGGTAACTAGGGGTTAATACACCATCCTCAGTAGAGAGGAGAGGTAACTAGGGGTTAATACACCATCCTCAGTAGAGGTAACTAGGGGTTAATAAACCATCCTCAGTAGAGGTAACTAGGGGTTAATACACCATCCTCAGTAGAGGTAACTAGGGGTTAATAAACCATCCTCAGTAGAGGTAACTAGGGGTTAATACACCATCCTCAGTAGAGGTAACTAGGGGTTAATACACCATCCTCAGTAGAGGTAACTAGGGGTTAATACACCATCCTCAGTAGAGGTAACTAGGGGTTAATACACCATCCTCAGTAGAGGTAACTAGGGGTTAATACACCATCCTCAGTAGAGGTAACTAGGGGTTAATACACCATCCTCAGTAGAGAGGAGAGGTAACTAGGGGTTAATACACCATCCTCAGTAGAGAGGAGAGGTAACTAGGGGTTAATAAACCATCCTCAGTAGAGAGGAGTGGTAACTAGGGGTTAATACACCATCCTCAGTAGAGGTAATTAGGGGTTAATAAACCATCCTCAGTAGAGAGGAGAGGTAACTAGGGGTTAATAAACCATCCTCAGTAGAGAGGAGAGGTAACTAAGGGTTAATAAACCATCCTCAGTAGAGAGGAGAGGTAACCAGGGGTTAATACACCATCCTCAGTAGAGGTAATTAGGGGTTAATACACCATCCTCAGTAGAGAGGAGAGGTAACTAGGGGTTAATAAACCATCCTCAGTAGAGAGGAGAGGTAACTAGGGGTTAATACACCATCCTCAGTAGAGGTAACTAGGGGTTAATAAACCATCCTCAGTAGAGAGGAGAGGCAACTAGGGGTTAATACACCATCCTCAGTAGAGAGGAGAGGTAACTAGGGGTTAATACACCATCCTCAGTAGAGGTAACTAGGGGTTAATAAACCATCCTCAGTAGAGGTAACTAGGGGTTAATACACCATCCTCAGTAGAGGTAACTAGGGGTTAATACACCATCCTCAGTAGAGAGGAGAGGTAACTAGGGGTTAATACACCATCCTCAGTAGAGAGGAGAGGTAACTAGGGGTTAATACACCATCCTCAGTAGAGGTAACTAGGGGTTAATACACCATCCTCAGTAGAGAGGAGAGGTAAATAGGGGTTAATACACCATCCTCAGTAGAGAGGAGAGGTAACTAGGGGTTAATACACCATCCTCAATAGAGGAGAGGTAACTAGGGGTTAATACACCATCCTCAGTAGAGAGGAGAGGTAACTAGGGGTTAATACACCATCCTCAGTAGAGAGGAGAGGTAACTAGGGGTTAATACACCATCCTCAGTAGAGAGGAGAGGTAACTAGGGGTTAATACACCATCCTCAGTAGAGAGGAGAGGTAACTAGGGGTTAATACACCATCCTCAGTAGAGAGGAGAGGTAACTAGGGGTTAATACACCATCCTCAGTAGAGGTAACTAGGGGTTAATACACCATCCTCAGTAGAGGTAACTAGGGGTTAATACACCATCCTCAGTAGAGGTAACTAGGGGTTAATATACCATCCTCAGTAGAGGTAACTAGGGGTTAATACACCATCCTCAGTAGAGAGGAGAGGTAACTAGGGGTTAATAAACCATCCTCAGTAGAGAGGAGAGGTAACTAGGGGTTAATACACCATCCTCAGTAGAGGTAACTAGGGGTTAATACACCATCCTCAGTAGAGGAGAGGTAACTAGGGGTTAATACACCATCCTCAGTAGAGGTAACTAGGGGTTAATACACCATCCTCAGTAGAGGTAACTAGGGGTTAATACACCATCCTCAGTAGAGGTAACTAGGGGTTAATACACCATCCTCAGTAGAGAGGAGAGGTAACTAGGGGTTAATACACCATCCTCAGTAGAGAGGAGAGGTAACTAGGGGTTAATAAACCATCCTCAGTAGAGAGGAGAGGTAACTAGGGGTTAATAAACCATCCTCAGTAGAGGTAACTAGGGGTTAATACACCATCCTCAGTAGAGGAGAGGTAACTAGGGGTTAATAAACCATCCTCAGTAGAGAGGAGAGGTAACTAGGGGTTAATAAACCATCCTCAGTAGAGGTAACTAGGGGTTAATAAACCATCCTCAGTAGAGGTAACTAGGGGTTAATACACCATCCTCAGTAGAGAGGAGAGGTAACTAGGGGTTAATACACCATCCTCAGTAGAGAGGAGAGGTAACTAGGGGTTAATACACCATCCTCAGTAGAGGTAACTAGGGGTTAATAAACCATCCTCAGTAGAGGTAACTAGGGGTTAATACACCATCCTCAGTAGAGGTAACTAGGGGTTAATACACCATCCTCAGTAGAGGTAACTAGGGGTTAATACACCATCCTCCTTTAGAGGTAACTAGGGGTTAATACACCATCCTCAGTAGAGGTAACTAGGGGTTAATACACCATCCTCAGTAGAGGTAACTAGGGGTTAATACACCATCCTCAGTAGAGGTAACTAGGGGTTAATACACCATCCTCAGTAGAGAGGAGAGGTAACTAGGGGTTAATAAACCATCCTCAGTAGAGGTAACTAGGGGTTAATACACCATCCTCAGTAGAGGTAACTAGGGGTTAATACACCATCCTCAGTAGAGGTAACTAGGGGTTAATACACCATCCTCAGTAGAGGTAACTAGGGGTTAATACACCATCCTCCTTTAGAGGTAACTAGGGGTTAATACACCATCCTCATTAGAGGCAACTAGGGGTTAATACACCATCCTCAGTAGAGAGGAGAGGTAACTAGGGGTTAATACACCATCCTCAGTAGAGGTAACTAGGGGTTAATACACCATCCTCAGTAGAGGTAACTAGGGGTTAATACACCATCCTCAGTAGAGGTAACTAGGGGTTAATACACCATCCTCAGTAGAGAGGAGAGGTAACTAGGGGTTAATACACCATCCTCAGTAGAGAGGAGAGGTAACTAGGGGTTAATACACCATCCTCAGTAGAGAGGAGAGGTAACTAGGGGTTAATAAACCATCCTCAGTAGAGAGGAGAGGTAACTAGGGGTTAATAAACCATCCTCAGTAGAGAGGAGAGGTAACTAGGGGTTAATACACCATCCTCAGTAGAGGTAACTAGGGGTTAATACACCATCCTCAGTAGAGAGGAGAGGTAACTAGGGGTTAATACAACATCCTCAGTAGAGGTAACTAGGGGTTAATACACCATCCTCAGTAGAGGTAACTAGGGGTTAATACACCATCCTCAGTAGAGGTAACTAGGGGTTAATAAACCATCCTCAGTAGAGGAGAGGTAACTAGGGGTTAATACACCATCCTCAGTAGAGAGGAGAGGTAACTAGGGGTTAATACACCATCCTCAGTAGAGGTAACTAGGGGTTAATAAACCATCCCCAGTAGATAGGAGAGGTAACTAGGGGTTAATACACCATCCTCAGTAGAAGAGAGGTAACTAGGGGTTAATACACCATCCTCAGTAGAGGTAACTAGGGGTTAATACACCATCCTCAGTAGAGAGGAGAGGTAACTAGGGGTTAATACAACATCCTCAGTAGAGGTAACTAGGGGTTAATACACCATCCTCAGTAGAGGTAACTAGGGGTTAATACACCATCCTCAGTAGAGGTAACTAGGGGTTAATAAACCATCCTCAGTAGAGGAGAGGTAACTAGGGGTTAATACACCATCCTCAGTAGAGAGGAGAGGTAACTAGGGGTTAATACACCATCCTCAGTAGAGGTAACTAGGGGTTAATAAACCATCCCCAGTAGATAGGAGAGGTAACTAGGGGTTAATACACCATCCTCAGTAGAAGAGAGGTAACTAGGGGTTAATACACCATCCTCAGTAGAGGTAACTAGGGGTTAATAAACCATCCTCAGTAGAGGTAACTAGGGGTTAATACACCATCCTCAGTAGAGGTAACTAGGGGTTAATACACCATCCTCTGTAGAGGTAACTATGGGTTAATACACCATCCTCAGTAGAGGTAACTAGGGGTTAATTAACCATCCTCAGTAGAGGAGAGGTAACTAGGGGTTAATAAACCATCCTCTGTAGAGGAGAGGTAACTAGGGGTTAATACACCATCCTCAGTAGAGGAGAGGTAACTAGGGGTTAATACACCATCCTCTGTAGAGGAGAGGTAACTAGGGGTTAATACACCATCCTCAGTAGCGGTAACTAGGGGTTAATACACCATCCTCAGTAGAGGTAACTAGGAGTTAACAAACCATCCTCTGTAGAGGTAACTAGGGGTTAATACACCATCCTCAATAGAGGTAACTAGGAGTTAACAAACCATCCTCTGTAGCGGTAACTAGGGGTTAATACACCATCCTCAATAGAGGTAACTAGGAGTTAACAAACCATCCTCTGTAGCGGTAACTAGGGGTTAATACACCATCCTCAGTAGAGGTAACTAGGGGTTAATACACCATCCTCAGTAGAGGTAACTAGGAGTTAACAAACCATCCTCAGTAGAGGTAACTAGTGGTTAATAAACCATCCTCAGTAGAGAGGAGAGGTAACTAGGGGTTAATACACCATCCTCAGTAGAGGTAACTAGGGGTTAATAAACCATCCTCAGTAGAGGTAACTAGGGGTTAATACACCATCCTCAGTAGAGAGGAGAGGTAACTAGGGGTTAATACACCATCCTCAGTAGAGAGGAGAGGTAACTAGGGGTTAATACACCATCCTCAGTAGAGGTAACTAGGGGTTAATAAACCATCCTCAGTAGAGGTAACTAGGGGTTAATACACCATCCTCAGTAGAGGTAACTAGGGGTTAATACACCATCCTCAGTAGAGGTAACTAGGGGTTAATACACCATCCTCCTTTAGAGGTAACTAGGGGTTAATACACCATCCTCAGTAGAGGTAACTAGGGGTTAATACACCATCCTCAGTAGAGGTAACTAGGGGTTAATACACCATCCTCAGTAGAGGTAACTAGGGGTTAATACACCATCCTCAGTAGAGAGGAGAGGTAACTAGGGGTTAATAAACCATCCTCAGTAGAGGTAACTAGGGGTTAATACACCATCCTCAGTAGAGGTAACTAGGGGTTAATACACCATCCTCAGTAGAGGTAACTAGGGGTTAATACACCATCCTCAGTAGAGGTAACTAGGGGTTAATACACCATCCTCCTTTAGAGGTAACTAGGGGTTAATACACCATCCTCATTAGAGGCAACTAGGGGTTAATACACCATCCTCAGTAGAGAGGAGAGGTAACTAGGGGTTAATACACCATCCTCAGTAGAGGTAACTAGGGGTTAATACACCATCCTCAGTAGAGGTAACTAGGGGTTAATACACCATCCTCAGTAGAGGTAACTAGGGGTTAATACACCATCCTCAGTAGAGAGGAGAGGTAACTAGGGGTTAATACACCATCCTCAGTAGAGAGGAGAGGTAACTAGGGGTTAATACACCATCCTCAGTAGAGAGGAGAGGTAACTAGGGGTTAATAAACCATCCTCAGTAGAGAGGAGAGGTAACTAGGGGTTAATAAACCATCCTCAGTAGAGAGGAGAGGTAACTAGGGGTTAATACACCATCCTCAGTAGAGGTAACTAGGGGTTAATACACCATCCTCAGTAGAGAGGAGAGGTAACTAGGGGTTAATACAACATCCTCAGTAGAGGTAACTAGGGGTTAATACACCATCCTCAGTAGAGGTAACTAGGGGTTAATACACCATCCTCAGTAGAGGTAACTAGGGGTTAATAAACCATCCTCAGTAGAGGAGAGGTAACTAGGGGTTAATACACCATCCTCAGTAGAGAGGAGAGGTAACTAGGGGTTAATACACCATCCTCAGTAGAGGTAACTAGGGGTTAATAAACCATCCCCAGTAGATAGGAGAGGTAACTAGGGGTTAATACACCATCCTCAGTAGAAGAGAGGTAACTAGGGGTTAATACACCATCCTCAGTAGAGGTAACTAGGGGTTAATACACCATCCTCAGTAGAGAGGAGAGGTAACTAGGGGTTAATACAACATCCTCAGTAGAGGTAACTAGGGGTTAATACACCATCCTCAGTAGAGGTAACTAGGGGTTAATACACCATCCTCAGTAGAGGTAACTAGGGGTTAATAAACCATCCTCAGTAGAGGAGAGGTAACTAGGGGTTAATACACCATCCTCAGTAGAGAGGAGAGGTAACTAGGGGTTAATACACCATCCTCAGTAGAGGTAACTAGGGGTTAATAAACCATCCCCAGTAGATAGGAGAGGTAACTAGGGGTTAATACACCATCCTCAGTAGAAGAGAGGTAACTAGGGGTTAATACACCATCCTCAGTAGAGGTAACTAGGGGTTAATAAACCATCCTCAGTAGAGGTAACTAGGGGTTAATACACCATCCTCAGTAGAGGTAACTAGGGGTTAATACACCATCCTCTGTAGAGGTAACTATGGGTTAATACACCATCCTCAGTAGAGGTAACTAGGGGTTAATTAACCATCCTCAGTAGAGGAGAGGTAACTAGGGGTTAATAAACCATCCTCTGTAGAGGAGAGGTAACTAGGGGTTAATACACCATCCTCAGTAGAGGAGAGGTAACTAGGGGTTAATACACCATCCTCTGTAGAGGAGAGGTAACTAGGGGTTAATACACCATCCTCAGTAGCGGTAACTAGGGGTTAATACACCATCCTCAGTAGAGGTAACTAGGAGTTAACAAACCATCCTCTGTAGAGGTAACTAGGGGTTAATACACCATCCTCAATAGAGGTAACTAGGAGTTAACAAACCATCCTCTGTAGCGGTAACTAGGGGTTAATACACCATCCTCAATAGAGGTAACTAGGAGTTAACAAACCATCCTCTGTAGCGGTAACTAGGGGTTAATACACCATCCTCAGTAGAGGTAACTAGGGGTTAATACACCATCCTCAGTAGAGGTAACTAGGAGTTAACAAACCATCCTCAGTAGAGGTAACTAGTGGTTAATAAACCATCCTCAGTAGAGAGGAGAGGTAACTAGGGGTTAATACACCATCCTCAGTAGAGGTAACTAGGAGTTAACAAACCATCCTCAGTAGAGGTAACTAGTGGTTAATAAACCATCCTCAGTAGAGAGGAGAGGTAACTAGGGGTTAATACACCATCCTCAGTAGAGGTAACTAGGGGTTAATAAACCATCCTCAGTAGAGAGGAGAGGTAACTAGGGGTTAATAAACCATCCTCAGTAGAGAGGAGAGGTAACTAGGGGTTAATACACCATCCTCAGTAGAGAGGAGAGGTAACTAGGGGTTAATACACCATCCTCAGTAGAGGTAACTAGGGGTTAATACACCATCCTCAGTAGAGAGGAGAGGTAACTAGGGGTTAATACAATATCCTCAGTAGAGGTAACTAGGGGTTAATACACCATCCTCAGTAGAGGTAACTAGGGGTTAATACACCATCCTCAGTAGAGGTAACTAGGGGTTAATAAACCATCCTCAGTAGAGGAGAGGTAACTAGGGGTTAATACACCATCCTCAGTAGAGAGGAGAGGTAACTAGGGGTTAATACACCATCCTCAGTAGAGGTAACTAGGGGTTAATAAACCATCCCCAGTAGATAGGAGAGGTAACTAGGGGTTAATACACCATCCTCAGTAGAAGAGAGGTAACTAGGGGTTAATACACCATCCTCAGTAGAGGTAACTAGGGGTTAATAAACCATCCTCAGTAGAGGTAACTAGGGGTTAATACACCATCCTCAGTAGAGGTAACTAGGGGTTAATACACCATCCTCTGTAGAGGTAACTATGGGTTAATACACCATCCTCAGTAGAGGTAACTAGGGGTTAATTAACCATCCTCAGTAGAGGAGAGGTAACTAGGGGTTAATAAACCATCCTCTGTAGAGGAGAGGTAACTAGGGGTTAATAAACCATCCTCAGTAGAGGTAACTAGGGGTTAATACACCATCCTCTGTAGAGGAGAGGTAACTAGGAGTTAACAAACCATCCTCTGTAGAGGTAACTAGGGGTTAATACACCATCCTCAATAGAGGTAACTAGGAGTTAACAAACCATCCTCTGTAGCGGTAACTAGGGGTTAATACACCATCCTCAATAGAGGTAACTAGGAGTTAACAAACCATCCTCTGTAGCGGTAACTAGGGGTTAATACACCATCCTCAGTAGAGGTAACTAGGGGTTAATACACCATCCTCAGTAGAGGTAACTAGGGGTTAATACACCATCCTCAGTAGAGGTAACTAGGGGTTAATACACCATCCTCAGTAGAGGTAACTAGGGGTTAATACACCATCCTCAGTAGAGGTAACTAGGGGTTAATACACCATCCTCAGTAGAGGTAACTAGGGGTTAATACACCATCCTCAGTAGAGGTAACTAGGAGTTAACAAACCATCCTCAGTAGAGGTAACTAGTGGTTAATAAACCATCCTCAGTAGAGAGGAGAGGAAACTAGGGGTTAATACACCATCCTCAGTAGAGGTAACTAGGAGTTAACAAACCATCCTCAGTATAGGTAACTAGTGGTTAATAAACCATCCTCAGTAGAGAGGAGAGGTAACTAGGGGTTAATACACCATCCTCAGTAGAGGTAACTAGGGGTTAATAAACCATCCTCAGTAGAGAGGAGAGGTAACTAGGGGTTAATACACCATCCTCAGTAGAGAGGAGAGGTAACTAGGGGTTAATACACCATCCTCAGTAGAGAGGAGAGGTAACTAGGGGTTAATACACCATCCTCAGTAGAGAGGAGAGGTAACTAGGGGTTAATACACCATCCTCAGTAGAGGTAACTAGGGGTTAATACACCATCCTCAGTAGAGGAGAGGTAACTAGGGGTTAATAAACCATCCTCAGTAGAGAGGAGAGGTAACTAGGGGTTAATACACCATCCTCAGTAGAGAGGAGAGGTAACTAGGGGTTAATAAACCATCCTCAGTAAAGAGGAGAGGTAACTAGGGGTTAATACACCATCCTCAGTAGAGAGGAGAGGTAACTAGGGGTTAATATACCATCCTCAGTAGAGAGGAGAGGTAACTAGGGGTTAATAAACCATCCTCAGTAGAGAGGAGAGGTAACTAGGGGTTAATACACCATCCTCAGTAGAGAGGAGAGGTAACTAGGGGTTAATACACCATCCTCAGTAGAGAGGAGAGGTAACTAGGGGTTAATAAACCATCCTCAGTAGAGAGGAGAGGTAACTAGGGGTTAATACACCATCCTCAGTAGAGAGGAGAGGTAACTAGGGGTTAATATACCATCCTCAGTAGAGGTAACTAGGGGTTAATACACCATCCTCAGTAGAGAGGAGAGGTAACTAGGGGTTAATACACCATCCTCAGTAGAGAGGAGAGGTAACTAGGGGTTAATACACAATCCTCAGTAGAGGTAACTAGGGGTTAATACACCATCCTCAGTAGAGGTAACTAGGGGTTAATACACCATCCTCAGTAGAGAGGAGAGGTAACTAGGGGTTAATACACCATCCTCAGTAGAGAGGAGAGGTAACTAGGGGTTAATACACCATCCTCAGTAGAGAGGAGAGGTAACTAGGTGTTAATACACCATCCTCAGTAGAGGTAACTAGGGGTTAATACACCATCCTCAGTAGAGAGGAGAGGTAACTAGGGGTTAATACACAATCCTCAGTAGAGGTAACTAGGGGTTAATAAACCATCCTCAGTAGAGAGGAGAGGTAACTAGGGGTTAATACACCATCCTCAGTAGAGGTAACTAGGGGTTAATACACCATCCTCAGTAGAGGTAACTAGGGGTTAATTAACCATCCTCAGTAGAGGAGAGGTAACTAGGGGTTAATACACCATCCTCAGTAGAGGTAACTAGGGGTTAATACACCATCCTCAGTAGAGGTAACTAGGGGTTAATACACCATCCTCAGTAGAGGTAACTAGGGGTTAATACACCATCCTCAGTAGAGGTAACTAGGGGTTAATAAACCATCCTCAGTAGAGGTAACTAGGGGTTAATACACCATCCTCAGTAGAGGTAACTAGGGGTTAATAAACCATCCTCAGTAGAGAGGAGAGGTAACTAGGGGTTAATATACCATCCTCAGTAGAGGTAACTAGGGGTTATTACACCATCCTCAGTAGAGGAGAGGTAACTAGGGGTTAATAAACCATCCTCAGTAGAGAGGAGAGGTAACTAGGGGTTAATACACCATCCTCAGTAGAGATAACTAGGGGTTAATACACCATCCTCAGTAGAGGTAACTAGGGGTTAATACACCATCCTCAGTAAAGGAGAGGTAACTAGGGGTTAATAAACCATCCTCTGTAGAGGAGAGGTAACTAGGGGTTAATATACCATCCTCAGGAGAGGTAACTAGGGGTTAATACACCATCCTCAGAAGAGAGGAGAGGTAACTAGGGGTTAATACACCATCCTCAGTAGAGGTAACTAGGGGTTAATAAACCATCCTCAGTAGAGGTAACTAGGGGTTAATAAACCATCCTCAGTAGAGGTAACTAGGGGTTAATACACCATCCTCAGTAGAGGAGAGGTAACTAGGGGTTAATAAACCATCCTCTGTAGAGGAGAGGTAACTAGGGGTTAATATACCATCCTCAGTAGAGGTAACTAGGGGTTAATACACCATCCTCAGTAGAGGTAACTAGGGGTTAATAAACCATCCTCTGTAGAGGAGAGGTAACTAGGGGTTAATAAACCATCCTCAGTAGAGGTAACTAGGGGTTAATACACCATCCTCAGTAGAGGTAACTAGGGGTTAATACACCATCCTCAGTAGAGGTAACTAGGGGTTAATACACCATCCTCAGTAG
Source organism: Salvelinus fontinalis (assembly GCF_029448725.1). Lineage (NCBI taxonomy): Eukaryota > Metazoa > Chordata > Actinopteri > Salmoniformes > Salmonidae > Salvelinus > Salvelinus fontinalis. Next base: position 39,902,083 of record NC_074691.1, on the reverse strand, counting down.
AGGTAACTAGGGGTTAATACACCATCCTCAGTAGAGGTAACTAGGGGTTAATACACCATCCTCAGTAGAGGTAACTAGGGGTTAATACACCATCCTCAATAGAGGAGAGGTAACTAGGGGTTAATACACCATCCTCAGTAGAGAGGAGAGGTAACTAGGGGTTAATAAACCATCCTCAGTAGAGGTAACTAGGGGTTAATACACCATCCTCAGTAGAGGTAACTAGGGGTTAATACACCATCCTCAGTAGAGAGGAGAGGTAACTAGGGGTTAATATACCATCCTCAGTAGAGGTAACTAGGGGTTAATACACCATCCTCAGTAGAGGTAACTAGGGGTTAATACACCATCCTCAGTAGAGGTAACTAGGGGTTAATACACCATCCTCAGTAGAGGTAACTAGGGGTTAATACACCATCCTCAGTAGAGGTAACTAGGGGTTAATACACCATCCTCAGTAGAGAGGAGAGGTAACTAGGGGTTAATAAACCATCCTCAGTAGAGAGGAGAGGTAACTAGGGGTTAATATACCATCCTCAGTAGAGAGGAGAGGTAACTAGGGGTTAATACACCATCCTCAGTAGAGGAGAGGTAACTAGGGGTTAATATACCATCCTCAGTAGAGAGGAGAGGTAACTAGGGGTTAATACACCATCCTCAGTAGAGGTAACTAGGGGTTAATACACCATCCTCAGTAGAGGTAACTAGGGGTTAATACACCATCCTCAGTAGAGGTAACTAGGGGTTAATACACCATCCTCAGTAGAGGTAACTAGGGGTTAATACACCATCCTCAGTAGAGAGGAGAGGTAACTAGGGGTTAATACACCATCCTCAGTAGAGGTAACTAGGGGTTAATACACCATCCTCAGTAGAGAGGAAAGGTAACTAGGGGTTAATATACCATCCTCAGTAGAGGTAACTAGGGGTTAATACACCATCCTCAGTAGAGGTAACTAGGGGTTAATACACCATCCTCAGTAGAGAGGAGAGGTAACTAGGGGTTAATACACCATCCTCAGTAGAGGTAACTAGGGGTTAATAAACCATCCTCAGTAGAGGTAACTAGGGGTTAATACACCATCCTCAGTAGAGGTAACTAGGGGTTAATATACCATCCTCAGTAGAGGTAACTAGGGGGTAATAAACCATCCTCAGTAGAGGTAACTAGGGGTTAATACACCATCCTCAGTAGAGGTAACTAGGGGTTAATATACCATCCTCAGTAGAGGTAACTAGGGGTTAATACACCATCCTCAGTAGAGGTAACTAGGGGTTAATACACCATCCTCAGTAGAGGTAACTAGGGGTTAATACACCATCCTCAGTAGAGGTAACTAGGGGTTAATATACCATCCTCAGTAGAGGTAACTAGGGGTTAATAAACCATCCTCAGTAGAGGTAACTAGGGGTTAATAAACCATCCTCAGTAGAGGTAACTAGGGGTTAATAAACCATCCTCAGTAGAGGTAACTAGGGGTTAATACACCATCCTCAGTAGAAGTAACTAGGGGTTAATACACCATCCTCAGTAGAGAGGAGAGGTAACTAGGGGTTAATACACCATCCTCAGTAGAGGTAACTAGGGGTTAATAAACCATCCTCAGTAGAGGTAACTAGGGGTTAATACACCATCCTCAGTAGAGGTAACTAGGGGTTAATACACCATCCTCAGTAGAGGTAACTAGGGGTTAATACACCATCCTCAGTAGAGGTAACTAGGGGTTAATACACCATCCTCAGTAGAGGTAACTAGGGGTTAATATACCATCCTCAGTAGAGGTAACTAGGGGTTAATACACCATCCTCAGTAGAGAGGAGAGGTAACTAGGGGTTAATACACCATCCTCAGTAGAGGTAACTAGGGGTTAATACACCATCCTCAGTAGAGGTAACTAGGGGTTAATACACCATCCTCAGTAGAGGTAACTAGCGGTTAATACACCATCCTCAGTAGAGGTAACTAGGGGTTAATACACCATCCTCAGTAGAGGTAACTAGGGGTTAATAAACCATCCTCTGTAGAGGAGAGGTAACTAGGGGTTAATACACCATCCTCAGTAGAGGTAACTAGGGGTTAATAAACCATCCTCAGTAGAGAGGAGAGGTAACTAGGGGTTAATACACCATCCTCAGTAGAGGTAACTAGGGGTTAATACACCATCCTCAGTAGAGGTAACTAGGGGTTAATACACCATCCTCAGTAGAGGTAACTAGGGGTTAATATACCATCCTCAGTAGAGGTAACTAGGGGTTAATACACCATCCTCAGTAGAGAGGAGAGGTAACTAGGGGTTAATGAACCATCCTCAGTAGAGGTAACTAGGGGTTAATAAACCATCCTCAGTAGAGAGGAGAGGTAACTAGGGGTTAATGAACCATCCTCAGTAGAGGTAACTAGGGGTTAATGAACCATCCTCAGTAGAGGTAACTAGGGGTTAACCGTACAATACTCATACAGCATTTTTACAGTGATGTAAGATGGACAGTGTCTGGGAGAGTTTGGCCCGCCTCGTCCATTCTGTGTTTTTCCTGTCGATCTCTCTTCTATGTATTGGCCTGGCAGGGAATGACAGGAATGTCCAGCTTTCCCACTTTTATACAATCTTTCCACCAAAGAGAAGGAAAAATAGTTTTAATAAAATGTATATTGAATTATCCATGACATTTTTCTAATTCTTCTAACAGGCAGCAGGTTGGGTACATGCAATGGTTCCATATCTATCATATAAGGTAAATGGCGTCTCCATGTGTTTATAGATGAAGACTATTTAGAAGTCAACACAAAGGACAGTATGTAGTTCTTCACACTCCTCCAAATAGTTCCCTTCTGATTTTCACTTGGACTTGTTTTCGGTCAGATCTAGATCCATCCAGGTCATCATGCCTTGTACCAACTAATCATCCCTTAACTAGATATCAGAGATATGCGTACGCTCTCTTGTTTCAGGATCTTTTTTTAATGGGTAACTTCCAGCAAATCCACACACACACACAAGCCAAACACACTGAAACTCTTAGCTGAATTGAACTGGCTCTTGGGAAGGGGAGAGGAGGGAGGGAAGGAAAAAGGGGACGCAAAATGGCTTTGTAAAGGGTTCAAACTTTGAAACCACAACTGGAACTAATGGACCGATCGACATTTTACTGGGGCGGGCGGGAGGGTTGTCAAACCTTATTGTTTTGCATTGGGGAGGGTAGTTTGTGTTTTTTTTTCTCCCTTGGTTTACATTTGCTCTTCTGATCATAAGTATTTTCCCTAAAAACAACGGCTTGACTTACTTTCGATATTAAGAAATGTTTTGTGAAGGTTTGTTATGGTGTGGCTATTATTAAACTTTAGCTACTGCAGGCCTATGACATGAAGGCGGTGCCCCAACCGCCTCCGACAGGTGATCGTGAGGTCAGGAAGACTGTTTCAGCCCTACCGGAGTTACTCCTATAATCTAACATCATAATGCTTATCTTTATACAAAAATATTTGGATTGAAAATTACCCTCCTTCTGTACGTCTATATCTGTATTGCGAATGCATGTCGGTGTCGTAGCTTGTCGTATACCACCGGTATTTCTCTCTCTCTCTCTGGGGTTAGGCCTAAGCTTCTCTTCCTATTTACACATACAATACACTTCACTTTTTTCACATTTTGCTACGTTACAACCTTATTCTAAAATGGATTACATTTTTTTTTAAATCCTCATCAAGCTACCCACAATACCCCATAATTACAAAGCAAAACAGGTATTTCAAAATGTTTGCTTATTTGCATAAGTATTCAGACCCTTTGCTATGAGACTCTAAATTTCTGCAGCATTGAAGGTCCCCAAGAACACAGCGGCCTCCATCATTCTTAAATGGAAGAAGTTTGGAACCACCAAGACTCTTCCTAGAGCTGGCCGCACGGCCAAACTGAGTAATCGGGGGAGAATGTTACGCAGAGTGGAACAGGGAAACCCAAGAGCAGACTCAGACGAGGAGACTGGGATGAAGTAACCAAGGTATTTATTGAAACACATGGGGAAGATGGAGTGCAGGCCAGGGGAAGCTCGGGCGTGTTGCAGGAAACCAGGTGCGGAGGCTGAGGCTGGAGCGAGAGGGGTTGGGACAGGGTAAGCAGGCACAACAAGATAATAGGATCTAAATAGTAACAAATGGCTAGAAACGTAGACTGACTGAGCAGAGATTACGATCTGGCAGTGTGGAAGTGGCAGGACTGAGTATTTGTAGAGGTCTTGATTATAGAACAGGTTGCAGCTGGTGGGGATTTGCTCTGACTCCAGCACACCTGTCTCTGACCACACAATAACACACACAGAAAGAGAGGGAGAGGGAGAGGGAGAGAGCACTGGGGGAGTGGTGAGCACAGGAGGAGAGCACTGAGGGAGTGGTGGCAGGTAAAGGAGACACAGGATGAGCAGTAGAGGGTGTGGCAGGAGCAGATGTAACAGAGAAAAGGGCCTTGGTCAGGGAGGTAACCAAGAACCCGATGGTCACTCCAACAGAGCTCCAGAGTTCCTCTGTGGAGATGAGAGAACCTTCCAGAAGGACAACTATCTCTGTAGCACTCCACCAATCAGGCCTTTATGGTAGAGTAGTCAGACAGAAACCACATGACAGCCCACTTGGAGTTTGCCAAAAGGCACCTAAAGGACTCAGACCATGAGAAGCCAGTTTCTGGTCTGATTAAACCAATATTGAACTCTTTGGCCTGAATGCCAAGCATCACATCTGGAGGAAACCTGACACTATCCCTACGGTGAAGCATGGTGGTGGCAGCATCACATCTGGAGGGAACCTGACACTATCCCTACGGTGAAGCATGGTGGTGGCAGCATCACATCTGGAGGAAACCTGACACTATCCCTACGGTGAAGCATGGTGGTGGCAGCATCACATCTGGAGGAAACCTGACACTATCCCTACGGTGAAGCATGGTGGTGGCAGCATCACATCTGGAGGAAACCTGACACTATCCCTACGGTGAAGCATGGTGGTGGCAGCATCACATCTGGAGGAAACCTGACACTATCCCTACGGTGAAGCATGGTGGTGGCAGCATCACATCTGGAGGAAACCTGACACTATCCCTACGGTGAAGCATGGTGGTGGCAGCATCACATCTGGAGGAAACCTGACACTATCCCTACGGTGAAGCATGGTGGTGGCAGCATCACATCTGGAGGAAACCTGACACTATCCCTACGGTGAAGCATGGTGGTGGCAGCATCACATCTGGAGGAAACCTAACACTATCCCTACGGTGAAGCATGGTGGTGGCAGCATCACATCTGGAGGAAACCTGACACTATCCCTACGGTGAAGCATGGTGGTGGCAGCATCACATCTGGAGGGAACCTGACACTATCCCTACGGTGAAGCATGGTGGTAGCAGCATCACGCTGTGGGAAAGGGGGAAATGTGTCTTCGGCATTTAACCCAACCCCTCTGAATCAGAGAGGTGCGGAGGGCTGCCTTAATCAACCTCCACGTCTTCGGCACCCGGGGAACAGTGGGTTAACTGTCTTGCTCAGGGGCAGAACGGCAGATTTTGACCTTGTCAGCTCAGGGATTCAATCCAGCAACCTTCCGGTTACTGACCCAACGCTCTAACCACTAGGCTACCTATGGGGATGTTTTTCATTGGCAGGGACTGGGAAAGATGAACGGAGCAAAGTACAGAGAGATCATTGATGAAAACCTGCTCTAGAGCGCTCAGGACCTCAGACTTGGGCGAAGGTTCACCTTCCAACAGGACAACGACCCTAATCGCACAGTCAAGACAATGCAGGAGCGGCTTCGGGACAAGTCTCTGAATGTCCTTGAGTGCCCCCCCCCCCCCCAAACAAGAACTGTCAACCACTCTACTCTACAGTATCTGGACTTTGTGAACCACATGTCCTCACTGTATACCATACTCCCTTTATATATTCATTTTCGCACATATTGCGTGGACTTGGTAAAAGAGTATATCTAGCCCAAGGGACCTGATGTCATCCCCCTTCATTACTCAAGAATTTATACTGGATGGTTAGTTTGGTAACACTTTATACTGGATGGTTAGTTTGGTAACACTTTATACTGGATGGTTAGTTTGGTAACACTTTATACTGGATGGTTAGTTTGGTAACACTTTATACTGGATGGTTAGTTTGGTAACACTTTATACTGGATGGTTAGTTTGGTAACACTTTATACTGGATGGTTAGTTTGGTAACACTTTATACTGGATGGTTAGTTTGGTAACACTTTATACTGGATGGTTAGTTTGGTAACACTTTATACTGGATGGTTAGTTTGGTAACACTTTATACTGGATGGTTAGTTTGGTAACACTTTATACTGGATGGTTAGTTTGGTAACACTTTATACTGGATGGTTAGTTTGGTAACACTTTATACTGGATGGTTAGTTTGGTAACACTTTATACTGGATGGTTAGTTTGGTAACACTTTATACTGGATGGTTAGTTTGGTAACACTTTATACTGGATGGTTAGTTTGGTAACACTTTAATCGAATAGTTCAGTAAAACTTATGAGAGTTTGTTCGGCAACACTTTAATGAGAGTTAGTTTGGTAAAACTTTAATGAGATTGTCACGTTCTGACCATAGTTCTTTTGTATTTTCTTTGTTTTAGTTGTGGTCAGGGCGTGAGTTGGGTGGGTAATCTATGTTTTCTATTTCTGTGTTGGTTTTCTGTGTTTGGCCTGATATGGTTCTCAATCAGAGGCAGCTGTCAATCGTTGTCCCTGATTGGGAACCATATTTAGGTAGCCTGTTTTGTCTTTTGGTTTGTGGGTGTTTGTCTTCCGTGTCAGTGTTTGCCGCCACACGGTACTGTTTCGTTTGTTCACATCGTTTATTGTTTTGTTTAGTGTTCTGAGTTTATTAAAAACATCATCATGAACACTTACCACGCTGCGCTTTGGTCCTCCTCTCTTTCTCCCGAAGACGATCGTTACAGAGATAGTTAGTTTGGTAACTTTAATGGGATAGTTAGTTTGATAAAACTTGAATGAGAGTTAGTTTGGTAAAACTTTAATGGGATAGTTTGCTTGGCAACACTTTTTAATGATGACACGTTGTATTCATTCCCACTATGATGATGACACGATGTATTCATTACCACTATGATGATGTCACGTTGTATTCATTCCCACTATGATGATGTCACGTTGTATTCATTACCACTATGATGATGACACGTTGTATTCATTACCACTACGCCCCTAGAATAGGAAACAAAGTCCATTCTATTATGCTTACTGATTAGCCTTCCTGGTTGAACCTGACCAGCCTTACTGATTATCCTTCCTGGTTAAACCTGACCAGCCTTACTGGTTGAACCTGACCAGCCTTCCTGGTTGAACCTGACCAGCCTTCCTGGTTGAACCTGACCAGCCTTCCTGGTTGAACCTGACCAGCCTTCCTGGTTGAACCTGACCAGCCTTACTGATTGAACCTGACCAGCCTTACTGATTGAACCTGACCAGCCTTACTGATTGAACCTGACCAGCCTTACTAGTTGAAACTGACCAGCCTTCCTGGTTGAACCTGACCAGCCTTCCTGGTTTAACCTGACCAGCCTTACTGATTGAACCTGACCAGCCTTACTGATTGAACCTGACCAGCCTACTGATTGAACCTGACCAGCCTTACTGATTGAACCTGACCAGCCTTACTAGTTGAAACTGACCAGCCTTCCTGGTTGAACCTGACCAGCCTTACTGATTGAACCTGAGCAGCCTTACTGATTGAACCTGACCAGCCTTACTAGTTGAACCTGACCAGCCTACTGATTGAACCTGACCAGCCTTACTGATTGAACCTGACCAGCCTTACTGATTGAACCTGACCAGCCTTCCTGGTTGAACCTGACCAGCCTTCCTGGTTTAACCTGACCAGCCTTCCCGGTTGAACCTGACCGGCCTTCCCGGTTGAACCTGACCGGCCGTCCCGGTTGAACCTGACCGGCCTTCCCGGTTGAACCTGACCGGCCTTCCCGGTTGAACCTGACCAGCTTTCCCGGTTGAACCTAACCGGCCTTCCAGCAATTGTGTACAGATCCTTGCGACATGGGGCTGTGTCATATAAGGGATCCCGAGTGGTGCAGCGGTCTAAGGCACTGCATCTCGGTGCTTGAGGCGTCACTACAGACACCCTGGTTCGAATCCAGGCTGTATCACAACCGGCCGTGAGTCCAATAGGGCTGGGTACAATTGGCCCAGCATCGTCCAGGTTTGGCCGTTTTAGGCTGTCATTGTAAATAATAATTTGTTCTTAACTGACTTGCGTAGCTAAATAAAGTGTAAAATTTGTTTTAAAAAATTGCATTCTGAGAACATGAGGTGATGGCGGCAGATGAATAGTACGGGTCTCAGGATCTCGTCACGGTATATCTGTGCATTCAAATTGCCATCGATAAGCATTCTGCTACACCTGTAAAAACATCTGTTAAAAAATGTGTATGTGACCAATACAATTTGATTTGATTTAAATGTTGATTTGATCAAATGCCCGTAGCTCATGTCTGCCTGCCCATACCACCAAAATGGGGCACTATGTTCACAATATTGACATCAGTAAACCGCTCGCCCATATGACACCATACTGTACATGCTGTCTACCGTCTGCCCGGTACAGTTGAAACCGGGATTCATCCCTGAAGAGCACACTTCTCCAGCGTACCAGTGGCCATCGAAGGTGAGTATTCGCCCACTGAAGTCGGGTTACGACGCCGAACTGCAGTCAGGTCAAGACCCAGGTGAGGACGACGAGCCCGCAGATGAGCTTTCCTGAGACAGTTTCTTACAGTGTGTGCAGAAATTCTTTAGTTGTGCAAACCCACAGTTTGCCAATTGTATGCTCCCTCAACACTTGAGATATCTGTGGCATTTAGAGTGGCCTTTTGTTGTCCTCAGCACAAGGTGCAGCTGGACATGTTTGATGGTTTGACCTAACTGATAATGTAGACAATACCAACTGAAGGGAACTAACTGATAATGTAAACTATACCAACTGAAGGGAACTAACTGATAATGTAGACTATACTAACTGAAGGGAACTAACTGATCATGTAGACTATACCAACTGAAGGGAGCTAACTGATAATGTAAACTATACCAACTGAAGGGAACTAACTGATAATGTAGACAATACCAACTGAAGGGAACTAACTGATAATGTAAACAATACCAACTGAAGGGAACTAACTGATAATGTAAACTATACCAACTGAAGGGAACTAACTGATAATGTAGACTATACCAACTGAAGGGAACTAACTGATAATGTAAACTATACCAACTGAAGGGAACTAACTGATAATGTAGACTATACCAACTGAAGGGAACTAACTGATAATGTAAACAATACCAACTGAAGGGAACTAACTGATAATGTAAACTATACCAACTGAAGGGACCTAACTGATAATGTAAACTATACCAACTGAGGGACCTAACTGATAATGTAGAAAATACCAACTGAAGGGAACTAACTGATAATGTAGACGATACCAACTGAAGGGAACTAACTGATAATGTAAACTATACCAACTGAAGGGAACTAACTGATAATGTAGACTATACCAACTGAAGGGACCTAACTGATAATGTAGACTATACCAACTGAAGGGAACTAACTGATAACGTAAACTATACCAACTGAAGGGAACTAACTGATAATGTAGACTATACCAACTGAAGGGAACTAACTGATAATGTAGACTATACCAACTGAAGGGAACTAACTGATAATGTAAACTATACCAACTGAAGGGAACTAACTGATCATGTAGACTATACTAACTGAAGGGAACTAACTGATAATGTAGACTTTACCAACTGAAGGGACCTAACTGATAATGTAAACTATACCAACTGAAGGGAACTAACTGATAATGTAGACTATACCAACTGAAGGGAACTAACTGATAATGTAAACAATACCAACTGAAGGGAACTAACTGATAATGTAAACAATACCAACTGAAGGGAACTAACTGATAATGTAAACAATACCAACTGAAGGGAACTAACTGATAATGTAAACAATACCAACTGAAGGGAACTAACTGATAATGTAGACTATACCAACTGAAGGGAACTAACAGTAAATGGAATGATAATGTAGACTATACCAACTGAAGGGACCTAACTGATAAAGTAGACTATACCAACTGAAGGGAACTAACTGATAATGTAAACTATACCAACTGAAGGGAACTAACTGATAATGTAGACTATACCAACTGAAGGGACCTAACTGATAATGTAGACTATACCAACTGAAGGGAACTAACTGATAATGTAGACTATACTAACTGAAGGGAACTAACAGTAAATGGAATGATAATGTAAACCAGGGGTGTCAAACTCATTCCACGGAGGGCCTTGTGTCTGCAGGTTTTTGGTCTTTCCTTTCAATAAAGCCCTAGACAACCAGGTGTGGGGAGTTCCTAACTAATTAGTGATGTTAATTCATCAATCAAGTACAAGGGTGGAGCGAAAACCCGCAGACACTCGGCCCTCCGTGGAATGAGTTTGACACCTGTGATGTAAACTATACCAACTGAAGGGAACTAACTGATAATGTAGACTATACCAACTGAAGGGACCTAACTGATAATGTAGACTATACCAACTGAAGGGAACTAACAGTCCATTTTCAGTTGAACATGTGTGGTTATTAGGCCTACTGACTGTTGATACTGATAGTGGCTAATATTTAACATGATATAAACGGGAAACAGAGAAAGTCGAGTATCCTCTCTAACAATGGAGCCTCTCTGATTGTCTCTCTACAGGTCAGTGGATCCTCTCTTATTGTCTCTCTACAGGTCAGTGGATCCTCTCTGATTGTCTCTCTACAGGTCACTGGATCCTCTCTGATTGTCTCTCTACAGGTCAGTGGATCCTCTCTGATTGTCTCTCTACAGGTCAGTGGATCCTCTCTGATTGTCTCTCTACAGGTCAGTGGATCCTCTCTGATTGTCTCTCTACAGGTCAGTGGATCCTCTCTGATTGTCTCTTTACAGGTCAGTGGATCCTCTCTGATTGTCTCTCTACAGGTCAGTGGATCCTCTCTGATTGTCTCTCTACAGGTCAGTGAATCCTCTCTGATTGTCTCTCTACAGGTCAGTGGATCCTCTCTGATTGTCTCTCTACAGGTCAGTGGATCCTCTCTGATTGTCTCTCTACAGGTCAGTGGATCCTCTCTGATTGTCTCTCTACAGGTCAGTGGATCCTTTCTGATTGTCTCTCTACAGGTCAGTGGATCCTCTCTGATTGTCTCTCTACAGGTCAGTGGATCCTCTCTGATTGTCTCTCTACAGGTCAGTGGATCCTCTCTGATTGTCTCTCTACAGGTCAGTGGATCCTCTCTGATTGTCTCTCTACAGGTCAATGGATCCTCTCTGTCTCTCTACAGGTCAGTGGATCCTCTCTGATTGTCTCTCTACAGGTCAGTGGATCCTCTCTGATTGTCTCTCTACAGGTCAGTGGATCCTCTCTGATTGTCTCTCTACAGGTCAGTGGATCCTCTCTGATTGTCTCTCTACAGGTCAGTGGATCCTCTCTGATTGTCTCTCTACAGGTCAGTGGATCCTAACTGATTGTCTCTCTACAGGTCAGTGGATCCTCTCTGATTGTCTTTCAACAGATCTAACTGTAGAGAGACAGAGGGTTCATTGAAGAGCTAGAAGGAAACACGGAGAAGGAGAGAGCGAGAGGGAGGGTGAGATAGAGGGAGACAGAGAGAGGAAGAAAGGAGAGAGAAAGAGAGAGAGAGAGAGAAAGGAAGAAAGGAGAGAGAGAGAGGAGAGAAGAAAGGAGAGAGAGGAACAAAGGAAAAAGAGAGGGAGAGAGTGGGGAAGAAAAGAGAGGGAGAGAGAGAGAGGAAGAGAGAGAGGAAGAAAGGAGAGAGAGAGAGGAAGAAAGGAGAGAGAGAAATGAGAGAGAGAGAGACAGAAAGAGAGAGAAAGAGAGAGAGAGATATGAGAGAGAGAGAGAGAGAGAGGGGAAGAAAGGAGAGAGAGACAGAGAAAGGAGAGAGAAAGAGAGAGAGAGGGGAAGAAATGAGAGACAGAGAAAGGAGAGAGAAAGAGAGAGAGAACGAAAGGAGAGAGGAAGAGAGCTACCTTCTCCAGCAGGAGGAGTGCAACACTGAAAAGGAAACTCCCTTTCTTTTCTGCCCACTCCTTTAATAAAACGTTTGTTTTTTTCATCAACTAAAGCAGAACCAGATGAGGTACCTCAGCCATGCCCCGAGGTACCACTGTAGGAGTACGTCCACATTTAGTACACTTAGTTGGACTAATTCACTGTGAGTGGCTATGTGCTAATGACAACACACACACACACACACACACACACACACACACACACACACACACACACACACACACACACACACACACACACACACACACACACACACACACACACACACACACACACACACACCATGTCCAGGTATACTGGAAAGCCTTGTTGAGCTGGGTCTCCGTATGGCCTTAACCCTTCTCCTGCCACGTATGCTGTCAGTGAAGCAGCAGAGTAAAAAGACAGCACGGAGATCTGTCGTTTCCCACTGGCAGTTAACCCACTGTTCCCCCCCGGGACGCCGAAGACGTGGATGTCGATTATGGCAACCTTCCGCACCTCTCTGATTCCCGAGGGGTTGGGTTAAATGCCGAAGACACATTTCAGTTCAATGCATTCAGTTGTACAACTGACTAGGTATCCCCCTTTCCCTTTACAACTGACTAGGTATCCCCCTTTCCCTTTCCAACTGACTAGGTATCCCCCTTTCCCTTTACAACTGACTAGGTATCCCCCTTTACAACTGACTAGGTATCCCCCCTTTCCCTTTACAACTGACTAGGTATCCCCCTTTACAACTGACTAGGTATCCCCCTTTCCCTATACAACTGACTAGGTATCCCCCTTTACAACTGACTAGGTATCCCCCTTTCCCTTTACAACTGACTAGGTATCCCCCTTTCCCTTTACAACTGACTAGGTATCCCCCTTTCCCTTTTCAACTGACTAGGTATCCCCCTTTCCAACTGACTAGGTATCCCCCTTTCCCTTTACAACTGACTAGGTATCCCCCTTTCCCTTTATAACTGACTAGGTATCCCCCTTTACAACTGACTAGGTATCCCCCTTTCCCTTTTCAACTGACTAGGTATCCCCCTTTACAACTGACTAGGTATCCCCCTTTCCCTATACAACTGACTAGGTATCCCCCTTTACAACTGACTAGGTATCCCCCTTTCCCTTTATAACTGACTAGGTATCCCCCTTTCCCTTTACAACTGACTAGGTATCCCCCTTTACAACTGACTAGGTATCCCCCTTTCCCTATACAACTGACTAGGTATCCCCCTTTACAACTGACTAGGTATCCCCCTTTCCCTTTACAACTGACTAGGTATCCCCCTTTACAACTGACTAGGTATCCCCCCTTTCCCTTTACAACTGACTAGGTATCCCCCTTTACAACTGACTAGGTATCCCCCTTTCCCTATACAACTGACTAGGTATCCCCCTTTACAACTGACTAGGTATCCCCCCCTTTCCCTTTCCAACTGACTAGGTATCCCCCCCTTTCCCTTTCCAACTGACTAGGTATCCCCCTTTCCCTGTACAACTGACTAGGTATCCCCCTTTCCAACTGACTAGGTATCCCCCTTTCCCTATACAACTGACTAGGTATCCCCCTTTCCCTGTACAACTGACTAGGTATCCCCCTTTCCAACTGACTAGGTATCCCCCTTTCCCTATACAACTGACTAGGTATCCCCCTTTCCCTGTACAACTGACTAGGTATCCCCCTTTCCAACTGACTAGGTACCCCCCCTTTCCCTTTCCAACTGACTAGGTATCCCCCTTTCCCTTTCCAACTGACTAGGTATCCCCCTTTCCCTTTACAACTGACTAGGTATCCCCCTTTCCCTTTACAACTGACTAGGTATCCCCCTTTCCCTTTCCAACTGACTAGGTATCCCCCTTTCCCTTTATAACTGACTAGGTATCCCCCTTTCTCTTTACAACTGACTAGGTATCCCCCTTTCCCTTTACAACTGACTAGGTATCCCCCCTTTCCCTTTCCAACTGACTAGGTATCCCCCTTTCTCTTTACAACTGACTAGGTATCCCCCCTTTCCCTTTCCAACTGACTAGGTATCCCCCTTTCTCTTTACAACTGACTAGGTATCCCCCTTTCCCTTTACAACTGACTAGGTATCCCCCCTTTCCCTTTCCAACTGACTAGGTATCCCCCTTTCCCTTTCCAACTGACTAGGTATCCCCCTTTCTCTTTACAACTGACTAGGTATCCCCCTTTCCCTTTACAACTGACTAGGTATCCCCCTTTCCCTTTACAACTGACTAGGTATCCCCCTTTCCCTTTATAACTGACTAGGTATCCCCCTTTCCCTTTATAACTGACTAGGTATCCCCCCTTTCCCTTTACAACTGACTAGGTATCCCCCTTTCCAACTGACTAGGTATCCCCCTTTCCCTTTACAACTGACTAGGTATCCCCCTTTTCAAACTTTTTGACTGGTACTGTATATACACATCAATTACACAAAACACAAAAATCAAAACACAGCCACATGACACATCCTACTGGTCACAAACTGGAAACCAACGCATCCTACTGGTCACAAACTGGAAACCAACACATCCTACTGGTCACAAACTGGAAACCAACACATCCTACTGGTCACAAACTGGAAACCAACGCATCCTACTGGTCACAAACTGGAAACCAACACATCCTACTGGTCACAAACTGGAAACCAACACATCCTACTGGTCACAAACTGGAAACCAACACATCCTACTGGTCACAAACTGGAAACCAACGCATCCTACTGGTCACAAACTGGAAACCAACGCATCCTACTGGTCACAAACTGGAAACCAACACATCCTACTGGTCACAAACCGGAAACCAACACATCCTACTGGTCACAAACTGGAAACCAACACATCCTACTGGTCACAAACTGGAAACCAACACATCCTACTGGTCACAAACTGGAAACCAACACATCCTACTGGTCACAAACTGGAAACCAACACATCCTACTGGTCACAAACTGGAAACCAACACATCCTACTGGTCACAAACTGGAAACCAACACATCCTACTGGTCACAAACTGGAAACCAACACATCCTACTGGTCACAAACTGGAAACCAACACATCCTACTGGTCACAAACTGGAAACCAACACATCCTACTGGTCACAAACTGGAAACCAACACATCCTACTGGTCACAAACTGGAAACCAACGCATCCTACTGGTCACAAACTGGAAACCAACACATCCTACTGGTCACAAACTGGAAACCAACACATCCTACTGGTCACAAACTGGAAACCAACACATCCTACTGGTCACAAACTGGAAACCAACGCATCCTACTGGTCACAAACTGGAAACCAACGCATCCTACTGGTCACAAACTGGAAACCAACACATCCTACTGGTCACAAACCGGAAACCAACACATCCTACTGGTCACAAACTGGAAACCAACACATCCTACTGGTCACAAACTGGAAACCAACACATCCTACTGGTCACAAACTGGAAACCAACACATCCTACTGGTCACAAACTGGAAACCAACACATCCTACTGGTCACAAACTGGAAACCAACACATCCTACTGGTCACAAACTGGAAACCAACACATCCTACTGGTCACAAACTGGAAACCAACACATCCTACTGGTCACAAACTGGAAACCAACACATCCTACTGGTCACAAACTGGAAACCAACACATCCTACTGGTCACAAACTGGAAACCAACACATCCTACTGGTCACAAACTGGAAACCAACACATCCTACTGGTCACAAACTGGAAACCAACACATCCTACTGGTCACATTTCAACGTGATTTGTCAACGTATTGTGATGTGGAAAAATACATTGGATTTGAAAAAAGGCATCAACTGTTGTTTTGAGGGTGACATTTCAACTGTTGTTTTGAGGGTGACATTTCAACTGTTGTTTTGAGGGTGACATTTCAACTGTTGTTTTGAGGGTGACATTTCAACTGTTGTTTTGAGGGTGACATTTCAACTGTTGTTTTGAGGGTGACATTTCAACTGTTATTTTGAGGGTGACATTTCAACTGTTGTTTTGAGGGTGACATTTCAACCACAGGATTATGTTATCATTGTAACCAATTTTCAACATAGACAAACCTTTGGTTTTTTTTGTAGCTTTGAAACAACGTCATATCCACTATCAAAAAAACCCCAAAACACAATAGTCTGGGCAGCACCTCCTGGAGAGTTGATCTCTCCATTGGTCTCCTATTCAGGCTTATAACCAAGTCCTGCTTAGCTTCTAGAGTTTTTGTGGACTACCGTGAGAAGGATTTTTTGAGAGAACGTCATAGCCCTTTCCTGTAGTCAATGACCAAAAGTGTGATGTCTTATTTTGTTATATTTCAGTCTTTTGTGATGTATAGGAAATGTAATATTGGGATGCAAACTCGAAATGGAATACATTTCAACTCTGTATATGACATGGTCCAGGTGTCTTCTTTTTAAGCCAGTAACCATGTGTGTGAGGTTTATACTTTTGTTTCAAAGTCTTTTTTTTTTTTTTAAGACTACCCAGAATCACTGTGTGCTAAATCCCTGATTTAGCTGCAGTCTAAATAGATACACAGTATATGTTATATTCCTTTTCTTTTAGCCATGTAGACTCATCTTCTTTTTTTATAATCTGCTAAACCGTTACAATTATAACTGGCTATACTTATTTCACCTCTTACCATAACTAGATACTATTCTCAGTCTAAATTGACCATAATTAGTGCTTGTAAAGTTACTGCCATCAGAGGTATTATGAAGGTCAAAACTAGAGCTTTCAAATGTCTGATATTTAGAATTCAAGAAATAAGTTCTAGCAATATTTGTTTTATTCCCTTGCCTGTTTGCCTGTGAGCCAATGCCACAGATGTTAGAAAATTGAGACAAGACATTATGTGTGTAGTAAATCCGATGTGCATGATATTGGATGTGATTTAGTGAGAGTGTGTACGATGTCTGTATAAGAGTAAGACTATAATGTGTGATGTCCAAATAAATAATAACCAATTTGCATGGTTGTGTGTCTATGTGTGTAACATGTAGTGCGTATAGCCTTAATATTCATTATGATAATTGTAATCCATATCGTAGCACCGTCATAGTTGCGTCATAATTACCTTTTAACATCATTGAAAAACACATCCCAGCATTTCCATAGCAATTGACGTTTCACATGATCATGAAAGAGACCTTGCATTACTCTAGAGACGGCTTCACTACAGTACACATGTATTCCATACAATATGTTATTATTCTCCAATGTCCCTATTCTGATATCTTCCCCATGCTTGTTGTAAACATATATAAACTTGTAGACAAATACATAAAAAAGATAAACAAACAATAAACACATGAAATTATAAAACAGTTCTCGACCATAGAGGGAGAGAAGAGAAGAGAGAGAAGAGAGCGAGATCAGGTGTGTGTGTGTGTGTGTATAAGTCCGTATGTGTAAGTGAGCATGTCATTGAGTATGTGTGTGTTCATATCCACTTCATAGTGTTCAGATATTTTTACAGTTCCAATACTTTCTTTTTATCGTAACCTGAAGTCCCTGTAGAATTTAGTACAGTCACGGTGTTATGGAGCTGTCTCGGAATAGCTGTCCATCTATAAAGAGTGTGTCTACAATGAGAAAGGCACGCTTACCCTTCTCCCTTTGTTGCCTTTGTACCAGATACAGTATCTTACGACGTTCGTTCATCTCCCTTGGAAATTGGTAATTGAGACAGAATATGGTCCCTTTAAGCTCCTATCCCCTGATTTTGATCAGCTCCTTTTGTTGGTTGTGTTCAAATTTCTGGGACCCTTGTTCTTGTCGCTCGTAGATCCAAGTCTGTGTACTCGGTGGAAAGCCACCTTGTTTACAGTCTCTATAGGAAGTTTCAAGGCGGATTGCATGAATTCTATGATCGCGCCCTCTGGATTATTGGATGCGTCCTCAGGAATCTCTGAAAAATAAATGATTTTCACGCATGCTACGACTTTGTACGTCTGGTAGCGACTCCTTCATCACCCTGTTTTCCCTGAGTAGATAATCCATGTTGGAATCGTGGACTTTTACCTTGGCTGTGAGTGACTTGTTTTCTCTTTGGAGCGTGAGAATTACACTCAGGCTGAACTCCAAGCTCCCCCTCTGCCCTGCTACCTCCTCACACATCTTTTCCAGTGTTGCATGGATTCCAGCCAGAGCACTAGCCTCTACTTTAACGGTAAGTAAATCGTCCGTGTCTGTAGATTATTCTGTTTTTTGTTTTTGTTTAAAGTTCTTTTGTGAGGTAGTCGGATCTTTGCATGATGGAGTATGTTGTTCCTACATAGCGGAAAGCTGTTGGTACTCGTTTATTTCCCTCAGGATCGCCTTAGTATCTAGGTTGGCCCTTTATTGCAACCAGTTGTTTTACAAAAAGATAACAATAATTATGATGATGTATCTGAGAAATTAGTAATATGCCACAAGCCTGGACGGCAGTGAATGAAACAGTCTGTTATACAGTTAGCATATGTTTTGTGTTTGCAAATTTTATCTGCCTATCTACTCTGATTTCAAAGCACTCTCATCTGTGTGCAGAACTGATCACCTGGTACAATCTGTATTTAATGTGTCTGTATCTATAGTATCCTTGGACATCGTCACGGGCATCCCTTCGTCAGATGGCAACACCACAATCAAAAAAGATTTTCCAAAACCACCCATTTTATTCCCTTTCCTAAATTTCCCTCAGCTAAGGAGACGGCCCAGCTCATGGTGCAGCACGTCTTCCGGTTTTCTGTTTGTCTGTGGCCAGTTCGTCTTGTCCCATCAAGTCCTACCAGCGTGTTCCCTGTGTTTCCTGTGCTCTAGTTTTAGGGTTTTCTTAGTCTTCCCAGTTCTGACCTTTCTGCCTGTCATGACCCTCATCCTGACTGCCGTCCTGTCTTGTACCTGCCTGACTCTGATTTGGATTATGACTCTTTACCTGCCTTACCTTTTTCCTGCCCTTTGAACTATAATACACTCAGAGACTCATACTATCTGCCTCCTGTGCATCTTCGTCTTAGTCTGAGCTGTGATACCGGATGCATTGGACGCAACTTCCCCTTTTTGGACTTTAACAAGATGATGCTTCATCTTAACTCCTCCTCCACGTTTACTGGATTGGTTGAACAGTGCAGAAGAGAACTTCCCCCGACTGTTTTGTTGTCAGGACCAGATAGAAAGAAAAGACACTCAGGTACGTCAGGTACGTCAGGTTAGTATCTGTGTAATGTTGTAATGTTTTTTTGCACCATGGAAATTAGGGACCACAACGAAAATAATTCTCCAATTTTTTTTTGTGAAATCCTTGTAATGTTTTTAAAATGTACAGTGTGTGTATCAATCAATCAATCAATCCAACAATCAGACCACAGGGATGTTTGCTGTTTGTGTTTAGTTAACACAATACTGTGGAGCTGTACGGTACTGGTTACAGGAGAGAAGGAACCGCTCCCTCAACACTAGATCACAGGGTTGGTTAATGATGGAGACGCCACGTGTATCCACAGAGTTGGTTAAATCTGCCTTTTTCTACCAGGCCCCTGTCATGTGGAATAATCTCCAGGTAACGTTTCATTTGGATGTGTTGTCGTCTCTGGGTCAGTTGAGGAGAAAGGCTAGGGATTTATATATTGATACATGTGTTTGTTTTGTTTATGAGAGAGAGAGACAGAGACAGAGACAGAGACAGAGACAGAGAGAGAGAGAGAGAGAGAGAGAGAGAGAGAGAGAGAGAGAGAGAGAGAGAGAGAGAGACCCACACTATGTTATGACTTTATAAGTGAACATCTGGCCAAATTACACAACAAAGGGAATAGCCCTGGGTCATTCCATTTACTGTCAATAACCAAGGTTTTATGCTATCTTCTATATCCCATTCTCTATAAACGAGTCTCTATATCCTAGCCTCAATACCCTATATCTTCTATATCCTAGTCACTATATCATATACTATATTTCCTAGTCTCTATATCCTAGTCTCTATATCATATGCTCTATTTCCTAGTCTCTATATCCTAGTCTCTATATCCTAGTCTCTATATCCTAGTCTCTATATTCTCTATATCCTAGTCTCTATATCCTAGTCTCTATATTCTCTATTTCCTAGTCTCTATATCCTAGTCTCTATATCATAGTCTCTATATTCTCTATTTCCTAGTCTCTATATCCTAGTCTCTATATCCTAGTCTCTATATCCTAGTCTCTATATCCTAGTCTCTATATTCTCTATATCCTAGTCTCTATATCCTAGTCTCTATATCCTAGTCTCTATATTCTCTATTTCCTAGTCTCTATATCCTAGTCTCTATATCCTAGTCTCTATATCCTAGTCTCTATATTCTCTATATCCTAGTCTCTATATCCTAGTCTCTATATTCTCTATATCATAGTCTCTATATCCTAGTCTCTATATTCTCTATTTCCTAGTCTCTATATCCTAGTCTCTATATCCTAGTCTCTATATTCTCTATATCCTAGTCTCTATATCCTAGTCTCTATATCCTAGTCTCTATATCCTAGTCTCTATATTCTCTATTTCCTAGTCTCTATATTCTAGTCTCTATATCCTCTCAATCCAAGTCTCTATATTCTAGTCTCTATATCCTCGTCTCTATATTCTAGTCTCTATATCCTCGTCTCTATATTCGAGTCTCTATATCCTCGTCTCTATATCCTAGTCTCTATATCCTAGTCTTTTGCCTAGTCGCTATATCCTAGTCTCTATATGCTAGTCTCTATATCCTAGTCTTTTTATTCTAGTCTCTATATCCTAGTCGCTATATCCTAGTCTCTATATGCTAGTCTCTATATCCTAGTCTTTTTATTCTAGTCTCTATATCCTAGTCTATATATCCTAGTCTTTTTAATCTCGTCTCTAAATCCTAGTCTCTATATCCTAGTCTTTTTCATCTAGTCTCTATATCCTAGTCTCTATATCCTAGTCTATATATCCTAGTCTTTTTAATCTCGTCTCTATATACTAGTCTTTTTAATCTAGTCTATATGTCCCAGTCTCTATATCCTAGTCTTTTTAATCTAGTCTCTATATCATAATCTCTATATCCTAGTCTTTTTAATCTAGTCTCTATATCCTAGTCTCTATATCCTAGTCTTTTTAATCTAGTCTATATGTCCTAGTTTCTATATCCTAGTCTTTTTAATCTAGTCTCTATATCCTAGTCTCTATATCCTAGTCTTTTTAATCTAGTCTATGTCCTAGTCTCTATATCCTAGTCCTTTTAATCTAGTCTCTATATTCTAGTCTCTATATCCTAGTCTTTTTAATCTAGTCTCTATATACTAGTCTTTTTAAACTAGTCTCTATATCCTAGTCTCTATATCCTAGTCTCTATATCCTAGTCTCTATATCCTAGTCTTTTTAATCTAGTCTCTATATCCTAGTCTCTATATCCTAGTCCTTTTAATCTAGTCTCTATATCCTAGTCTTTTTAATCTAGTCTCTATATCATAGTCTCTATATCCTAGTCTCTATATCCTAGTCTTTTTAATCTAGTCTATATGTCCTAGTCTCTATATCCTAGTCTCTATATCCTAGTCTCTATATTCTAGTCTCTATATCCTAGTCTCTATATCCAAATCTTTTTAATCTAGTCTATATGTCCTAGTCTCTATATCTGTCACGTCCTTACCAGAGTTCTTATGTGTTGTGCTTGTTTTAGGGTTGGTCAGGACGTGAGCTGGATGGGCATTCTATGTTGTGTGTCTAGTTTGTCTGTTTCTGTGTTCAGCCTAATATGGTTCTCAATCAGAGGCAGCTGTCAATCGTTGTCCCTGATTGAGAATCATATATAGGTGGCTTGTTTTGTGTTGGGGATTTGTGGGTGGTTGTTTCCTGTGTCAGTGTTTGTGCCACACGGGACTGTGACGGTTAGTACGTTTGTTGTTTTGTGTTTTGTCTAGTTTTCTTGTCATTAAATCATGGAAACTTACCACGCCGTACATTGGTCCTCCGATCCTTCTCGCCTCTCCTCGTCTGAGGAGGAGGACGACTTAGACTGCCGTTACAGAACCACCCACCTAACTCGGACCAAGCAGCGTGGCTACGGGCAGCGACAGCAGCAGCAGCGGCCAGCTACAAAGGACTTCTGGACATGGGAGGAAATTTTGGAGGGAGAAGGACACTGGGCTCACATTGGAGAATATCGCCGCTCTCGGGAAGAGATGGAGGCAGCTAAAGCCCAGGAGCGGTGGTATGAGGAGGCGGCATGGAAGCGTGGCCGGAAGCCAGTGACAAAAATTTTCTTTTGGGGGGGGGGGGAGATAAAGGGTAGTGGGGCTAAGACAGGTAGGAAACCTGCGCCCACTTCCCATGCTTACCGTGGAGAGCGGGAGTACGGGCAGACACCGTGTTATGCGGAAGAGCGCACGGTGTCTCCTGTACGTGTGCATAGCCCGGTGCGGGTTATTCCACCTCCCCGCACTGGCCGGGCTAGATTGAGCATTGAGCCAAGTGCCATGAAGCCGCCTCCCGGGGGACGCAGTGGTCTAGGGCACTGCATCGCAGTGCTAACTGCGCCACCAGAGTCTCTGGGTTCGCGCCCAGGCTCTGTCGCAGCCGGCCGCGACCGGGAGGTCCGTGGGGAGACGCACAATTGGCATAGCGTCGTCCGGGGTAGGGAGGGTTTGGCCGGTAGGGATATCCTTGTCTCATCGCGCTCCAGCGACTCCTGTGGCGGGCCGGGCGCAGTGCGCGCCAACCAAGGGGGCCAGGTACACGGTGTTTCCTCCGACACATTGGTGCGGCTGGCTTCCGGGTTGGAGGCGCGCTGTGTTAAGAAGCAGTACGGCTGGTTGGGTTGTGCTTCGGAGGACGCATGGCTTTCGACCTTCGTCTCTCCCGAGCCCGTACGGGAGTTGTAGTGATGAGACAAGGTAGTAATTACTAGCAATTGGATACCACGAAAATTGGGGAGAAAATGGGATAAAAAAAATAAAAATAAAAATAAAAAAAAAGTGCCATGAAGCCGGCTCAACATATCTGGCCTCCAGTACGTCTCCTCGGGCCGGTGTACATGGCACCAGCCTTAAGTATGGTGGCCCCGGTTCGCCAACACAGCCCAACATTCAACCTTACCTGGTTGAATGCTCACCGTAGCCCGACCAGTGCGGGGAGGTGGAATAACCCGCACTGGTCGGGCTACGGGGAGCATTCAACCAGGTAAGGTTGGGCAGGCTCGGTGCTCAAGGGAGCCAGTACGCCTGCACGGTCCGGTATATCCGGCGCCACCTTCCCGCCCCAGCCCAGTACCACCAGTGCCTACACCACGCACCAGGCTTCCTGTGCGTCTCCAGAGCCCT
This sequence comes from Salvelinus fontinalis, assembly GCF_029448725.1. NCBI lineage: Eukaryota > Metazoa > Chordata > Actinopteri > Salmoniformes > Salmonidae > Salvelinus > Salvelinus fontinalis. The sequence continues at coordinate 39,878,609 of NC_074691.1, read as the reverse complement.
GTACGCACTGTTCCTTGTCCCCGCACTCGCCCTGGGGTGCGTGCCCTCAGCCCGGTACCACCAGTGCCGGTACCACGCACCAGGCCTATAGTGCGCCTCGAGAGTCCAGTGTGCCCTGTTCCTGCTCCCCGCACTAGCCTTGAGGTGCGTGTCTCCAGTCCGGTACCACCAGTTCCGGCACCACGCACCAGGCCTACTGTGTGCCTCAGCAGGTCAGAGTCGGCCGTCTGCCCAACGCCGCCTGCACTGCTCGTCTGCCTAGCGCCGTCTGAGCTGCCTGCCTGCCCAGCGCCGTCTGAGCCATCCGTCTGCCCAGCGCCATCTGAGCCATCCGTCTGCCCAGCGCCATCTGAGCCATCTGTCTGCCCAGCGCCGTCTGTCCCGAGCCTTTAGAGCCGCCTGTCTGTCCCGAGCCATTAGAGCCATCCATCAGTCAGGAGACGCTAGAGCCGTCCGCCAGTCATGAGCTGCCCTCCAGTCATGAGCTGCCTTCCAGTCATGAGCTGCCCTCCAGTCATGAGCTGCCTTCCAGTCATGAGCTGCCCTCCAGTCATGAGCTGCCCTCCAGTCATGAGCTGCCCTCCAGTCATGAGCTGCCCTTCAGTCATGAGCTGCCCTCCAGTCATGAGCTGCCCTCCAGTCATGAGCTGCCCTGCAGTCATGAGCTGCCCTCCGGAGCTGCCACTAGTCCGGAGCGGTCTTTCAGTCCAGAGCTGCCTCTCTGTCCGGAGTTGCCCTTCAGTCCGGAGTTGCCCTTCAGTCCGGAGTTGCCCTTCAGTCCGGAGTTGCCCTTCAGTCCGGAGTTGCCCTTCAGTCCGGAGTTGCCCTTCAGTCCGGAGTTGCCCTTCAGTCCGGAGTTGCCCTTCAGTCCGGAGTTGCCCTTCAGTCCGGAGTTGCCCTTCAGTCCGGAGTTGCCCTTCAGTCCTGAGCTACCTCTCTGTCTTGAGCTACCTCTCTGTCTTGAGCTACCTCTCTGTCTTGAGCTACCTCTCTGTCTTGAGCTACCTCTCTGTCCTGAGCTACCTCTCTGTCTTGAGCTACCTCTCTGTCTTGAGCTACCTCTCTGTCCTGAGCTACCTCTCTGTCCTGAGCTACCTCTCTGTCCTGAGCTACCTCTCTGTCTTGAGCTACCTCTCTGTCCTGAGCTATCTCCTCTATCTAGGGGGGAACTTTGTGAAGGTTCCTAGACCAGGGTCGAGGGTCGCCACTCAAAGGACGCTAAGGAGGGGGACAAAGATAATGGTGGAGTGGTGTCCTCGTCCTGCGCCGGAGCCGCCACCGCGGACAGATGTCCACCCAGACCCTCCCCTTGAGTTTTAGGGGTGCGTCCAGAGTCCGCACCTCAGGAGGGGGGTACTGTCACGTCCTGGCCAGAGTTCTTATGTGTTGTGCTTGTTTTAGTGTTGGTCAGTATCCTAGTCTCCATATCCTAGTCTTTTTAATCTAGTCTCTATATCATTGTCTCTATATCATAGTCTTTTTAATCTAGTCTATATCTTAGCCTCTTATCCTCTCTCTACCAGGTCCCACTTGCTGTCCCATATTTGTGGTGTGTGTGTGTGTGTGTGTGTGTGTGTGTGTGTGTGTGTGTGTGTGTGTGTGTGTGTGTGTGTGTGTGTGCGTGTGCGTAGTGTATGTCTGTTTGTATGTGTGTGTGTGTGTGTCTCTATATCCTAGTCTCTATATCCTAGTCTCTATATTCTAGTCTCTATATTCTCTATACCCTAGTCTCTATACCCTAGTCTCTATATGCTAGTCTCTATATTCTCTATATCCTAGTCTCTATACCCTAGTCTCTGTATTCTCTATATCCTAGTCTCTATATCCTAGTCGCTATATTCTAGTCTCTATATCCTAGTCTCTATATTCTCCATATCCTAGTCTCTATATCCTTGTCTCTATATCCTAGTCTCTATATCCTTGTCTCTATATCCTAGTCTCTATATCCTAGTCTCTATATCCTAGTCTCTATATCCTAGTCTCTATATCCTTGTCTCTATATCCTAGTCTCTATATTCCAGTCTCTATATCCTAGTCTCTATATCCTAGTCTCTATACCCTAGTCTCTATATTCTCTATATCCTAGTCTCTATATCCTAGTCGCTATATTCTAGTCTCTATATCCTAGTCTCTATATTCTCCATATCCTAGTCTCTATATCCTTGTCTCTATATCCTAGTCTCTATATCCTAGTCTCTATATCCTTGTCTCTATATCCTAGTCTCTATATCCTAGTCTCTATATCCTAGTCTCTATATCCTAGTCTCTATATCCTAGTCTCTATATTCCAGTCTCTATATCCTAGTCTCTATATCCTAGTCTCTATATTCTAGTCTCTATATCCTAGTCTTTTTAATCTCGTCTCTATATCCTAGTCTCTATATCCTAGTCTCTATACCCTAGTCTCTATATCATAGTCTCTATATCCTAGTATTTTTAATCTAGTGTCTATATTCTAGTCTCTATATCCTAGTCTTTTTAATCTCTAAATCCTAGTTTCTATATCCTAGTCTCTATATCCTAGTCTTTTTAATCTAGTCTCTATATCCTAGTCTTTTTAATCTAGTCTCTATATCCTAGTCTTTTTAATCTAGTCTCTATATCCTAGTCTCTATATCCTAGTCTCTATATTCTAGTCTCTATATCCTAGTCTCTCTATTCTAGTCTCTATATCCTAGTCTTTTTAATACAGTCTCTATATCCTAGTCGTTTTAATCTAGTCTCTATATCCTAGTCGTTTTAATCTAGTCTCTATATTCTAGTCTCTATATCCTAGTCTTTTTAATCTCTAAATCCTAGTCTCTATATCCTAGTCTTTTTAATCTAGTCTATATGTCCTAGTCTCTTTATCCTAGTCTCTATATCCTAGTCTCTATATCCTAGTCTCTATATCCTAGTCTCTATATCCTAGTCTCTATATCCTAGTCTCTATATTCCAGTCTCTATATCCTAGTCTCTATATCCTAGTCTCTATATTCTAGTCTCTATATCCTAGTCTTTTTAATCTCGTCTCTATATCCTAGTCTCTATATCCTAGTCTCTATACCCTAGTCTCTATATCATAGTCTCTATATCCTAGTCTTTGTAATCTAGTCTCTATATCCTAGTCTTTTTAATCTAGTCTATATGTCCTAGTCTCTATATCCTAGTATTTTTAATCTAGTGTCTATATTCTAGTCTCTATATCCTAGTCTTTTTAATCTCTAAATCCTAGTTTCTATATCCTAGTCTCTATATCCTAGTCTTTTTAATCTAGTCTCTATATCCTAGTCTCTATATCCTAGTCTCTATATCCTAGTCTTTTTAATCTAGTCTCTATATCCTAGTCTTTTTAATATAGTCTCTATATCCTAGTCTCTATATCCTAGTCTCTATATTCTAGTCTCTATATCCTAGTCTCTATATTCTAGTCTCTATATCCTAGTCTTTTTAATACAGTCTCTATATCCTAGTCGTTTTAATCTAGTCTCTATATCCTAGTCGTTTTAATCTAGTCTCTATATTCTAGTCTCTATATCCTAGTCTTTTTAATCTCTAAATCCTAGTCTCTATATCCTAGTCTTTTTAATCTAGTCTATATGTCCTAGTCTCTTTATCCTAGTCTCTATATCCTAGTCTCTATATCCTAGTCTCTATATCCGAGTCTCTATATCCTAGTCTCTATATCCGAGTCTCTATATCCTAGTCTTTTTAATCTAGTCTCTATATCCTATTCTTTTTAATCTAGTCTCTATATCCTAGTCTCTATATCCTAGTCTTTTTAATCTAGTCTATATGTCCTAGTCTCTATATCCTAGTCTTTTTAATCTAGGCTCTATATCCTAGTCTCGATATCCTAGTCTTTTTAATCTAGTCTATATGTCCCAGTCTCTATATCCTAGTCTTTTTAATCTAGTCTCTATATCCTAGTCTCTATTATCTAGTCTCTATATCCTAGTCTTTTTAATCTAGTCTCTATATCCTAGTCTCTATATCCTAGTCTCTATATCGTAGTCTCTATATCCGAGTCTTTTTAATCTAGTCTATATGTCCTAGTCTCTATATCCTAGTCTCTATCTCCTAGTCTTTTTAATCTAGTCTCTATATCCTAGTCTTTTTAATCTAGTCTCTATATCCTAGTCTCTATATCCTAGTCTCTATATCCTAGTCTTTTTAATCTAGTCTATATGTCCTAGTCTCTATATCCTAGTCTCTATATCCTAGTCTTTTTAATCTAGTCTATATGTCCTAGTCTCTATATCCTAGTCTCTATATCGTAGTCTCTATATCCGAGTCTTTTTAATCTAGTCTATATGTCCTAGTCTCTATATCCTAGTCTCTATATCGTAGTCTCTATATCCGAGTCTTTTTAATCTAGTCTATATGTCCTAGTCTCTATATCCTAGTCTCTATATCCTAGTCTTTTTAATCTAGTCTATATGTCCTAGTCTCTATATCCTAGTCTCTATCTCCTAGTCTTTTTAATCTAGTCTCTATATCCTAGTCTTTTTAATCTAGTCTCTATATCCTCATCTCTATATCCTAGTCTCTATATCCTAGTCTTTTTAATCTAGTCTCTATATCCTAGGCTTTTTAATCTAGTCTATAAATTAGCCTCTTATCCTCTCTCTACCAGGTCCCACTTGCTGTCCCACATTTGTGGTGTGTGTATAGTGTGTGTGTGTGTGTGTGTGTGTGTGTGTGTGTGTGTGTGTGTGTGTGTGTGTGTGTGTGTGTGTGTGTGTGTGTGTGTGTGTGTGTGTGCGTAGTATATGTCTGTTTGTATGTTTGTGTGTGTGTGTGAGTGTGTAGTGGGATCTCTAGAGGGGAACTAGAGGGGACCACCCATGTTGGTTACAGTGTGGACAGGGTTACAGCATTACAGTTATTATGCACTACAGTAAATCATTCTGTCTGTGTGGTGTGTTTGTGTGTGTGTGTGGGTGGGTGGATGGGTGTGTGCATGTTTGTCATAGGGTGGTTCCTCAAATAATGGATTTTTTCAGCTTACAGTGTGGCAAATTTGGGGTTTAAAATTCAATTAAGCTGCTTTATTTTAGGTGTTTAGTGAAGGCAGGTCCTTTTTGAGTATACAGAATGTTAAGACTACACAAGGGTTAAACAGGAGAACGGCAAAATGACAGCAATCTGTAAGTTATTGAGAGATGACATCAGTTCTGTATGTGAATCCATGATAACAGTGAGGGAAATAATCTCGGAGAAACTGAAGATGGACCACAGGGCGATTAAGGTGGAGTGGAAAACCCACCGCCAGCCAGGGTGACAGGCCCAGGCCAATAGTGGTCACGTTTCTGACGTTCAAGGACAAAGTAGCTGTTCTGGAAAGAGTCAAGAACTTGAGAGGAACGTATATCTTCCTCAATGAGGACTATCCTGAAGCTGTGCGCCAGAAGAGGAAAGAACTTATCCTCTAACGAGCCTAAACCCAGCCATGAAAGCTGCCGGAGAGCGTGGTGACATTGCTTACATCCGCTATGACAGGCTCATTTTCCACGCTCCCTCCCAGAAAGATTGGAAGGGATGAGAGAGCCAAGCCTATGGGCTCGTAGCTTCAACCCCACAGCACACACAAACTGATTAATGGACCGCTGAATGTATATTTTCTTCTCTTACTTTGTTTGCTCTTTTCCATAGTATGTCTATCTCTGATAAGCTTCCCAGGAAAGGGCTGGAAATAGCCCATACTAATATGTAGCCTTAGCAATAAGATTCATTAAATCAATAACTTGCTAACATCAGATAACATTCATATATTAGCCATTTCTGAGACTCACCTAGATAAATAATTTGATGATAGTAGCAATACAATTACAAAACATCTTGTTTTTATAATATCATGCATAAACATGAATGTGTTGGAAATTCCTAATTATTTTCATTGTGAATTTACACACAGCACTGACACACAAACGTATCCCACCAGACATGCCACCAGGGGTCTTTTCACAGCCCCTAAATCCAGAACAAATTCAAGGAAGCATACAGTATTATACAGAGTCATGAGTCCATGGAACTCCCTTCCATCTTATATAGCGCAGGTGAACAGCACCTCTCCCTCATGTGAGCTACTTGTTGTGTGTATGTATTGACATGTACAGTACGTGTAACTAATAGACGCACACATAATGACTTTCTGAGAGGGGAAGGTCAATGAGCCATAAAGACTTTCTGAGAGGGGAAGGTCAATGAGCCATAATGACTTTCTGAGAGGGGAAGGTCAATGAGCCATAAAGACTTTCTGATTGGGGAAGGTCAATGAGCCATAATGACTTTCTGAGAGGGGAAGGTCAATGAGCCATAATGACTTTCTGAGAGGGGAAGGTCAATGAGCCATAATGACTTTCTGAGAGGGGAAGGTCAATGAGCCATAATGACTTTCTGAGAGGGGAAGGTCAATGAGCCATAATGACTTTCTGAGAGGGGAAGGTCAATGAGGATTGTCAGCTTTTGATCCACATTCCAACTCGAGGGATTACATGTACACAGCAATGGAGGCTGGTGGGAGGAGCTATAGGAGGACGGGCTCATTGTAATGGCTGGAACGGACTTAATGGAACGGTATCAAACCAATGGAAACCATTACTCCATTCTGATTGATTCCATTTCAGCCATTACAACGAGCTCGTCCTCCTATAGCTTGGTATATCCTAGTCTCCCACCAGCCTCCACTGGTACACAGTAAGACCTACAGCAGCCAATGGCCCATACAGCTGCCAACTAAAGCAGTCAAGAGGTCTCGCTTTTAAATTGTGTCTGTGTGTGTTTCTGTGTGTGTGTGTTTGTCCTGTTGTTATTATAACAAATACAATGATGTTGGCAGGCTCCAGACTCTTCCTGTGATTACATTTTTTATTTCCATCCTAGATTTGTAATGGTAGAAAATCCTTCAGGATACAAGGACAAATACCTGTTTATACCCTGCCTGTCCTGGAGTCTGCTCTCATATACGCACGCACGCACGCACGCACACACACACGCACACGCACGCACACACACGTACACACACACACACACACACACACACACACACACACACACACACACACACACACACACACACACACACACACACACACACACACACACACACACACACACACACACACACACACACACACACACACACAGCTCTGAAGACAACTCCCTGCTTATAGTGTCTGTGCAGTAGGTTACGATGGAGACTTAGGTTTGAATAACAGTCTGAGGAGGAGATGGAGCCCTCATCAACCGAGTTCATGTGTTTAGGAGTAGCAACCAGTGTTATCATTACCAAGAGGCTCATTGCCAAGATAACATTTACCAAGATAACCATTACCAAGAGGCTCATTGCCAATATAACATTTACCAAGATAACCATTAACAAGAGGCTCATTACCAAGAGACTCATTACCAAGATAATCATTATCAAGACAACCCTTACCAAGAGTACCCTTACCCAGAGGCTCATTACCAAGAGACTAATTACCAAGAGCCTCATTACCAAGAGCCTCATTACCAAGAGGCTAATTACCAAGAGGACCCTTACCAAGAGAACCATTACCAAGAGGCTCATTACCAAGAGACTCATTACCAAGAGACTCATTACCAAGAGACTCATTACCAAGAGAACCCTTACCAAGAGTACTCTTACCAAGATAACCAATACCAAGACAACCATTACCAAGAGCCTCATTACCAAGAAACTCATTACCAAGAGAACCACTACCAAGAGGGTCATTACCTAGAGAACCATTACCAAGATAACTATTACCAAGAGGACCCTTACCAAGATAACCATTACCAGAGACTCATTACCAAGAGACTCATTACCAGATAATCATTATCAAGAGGGCCCTTACCAAGAGACTGATTGCCAAGAAAACCCTTACCTAGATAACCATTACCAAGAGAACCCTTACCAAGATAACCATTACCAAGAGGCTCATTACCAAGAGAATCCTTACCAAGATAACCATTACCAAGAGAATCCTTACCAAGATAACCATTACCAAGAGGCTCAATACCAAGAAATAATTACCAATACAAACATTACTTAGAGGCTCATTACCAAGAGGTTCATTACCAAGAGGCTCATTACCAAGAGATTCATTACCAAAAGACTCATTAACAAGAGACTCATTACTAAGAGAACCATTACCAAGAGAACCATTACGGAGAGACTCATTACCAAGAGGCTCATTACCAAGACTCTCCTTACTAAGAGGCTCAATACAAAGAGAACCATTACCAAGAGGCTCATTACCAAGAGAACCATTACCAAGAGGCTCATTACCAAGAGGCTCATTACCAAGAGAACCATTACCAAGAGACTCCGTACCAAGAGAACCCTTACCAAGAGGGTTAATGTTCTCATCCAGTGGTATCATTACCAAGAGGCTCATTACCAAGAGGAGCATTACCAAGAGGCTCATTACCAAGAGAACCATTATCAAGAGGCTCATTACCAAGAGGATCATTACCAAAGGATCATTACCAAGAGAAGCATTACCAAGAGGGTCTTTACCAAGAGACTCTTTACAAAGAGGATCATTACCAAGAGGCTCATTACCAACAGGCTACTTACCAGGACGACTCTTACCAAGAGGACCCTTACCAAGAGGCTCATTACCAAGAGGGTCATTACCAAGAGGCTCCCTACCAATAGAACCATTACAAGAGGCTCATTACCAAGAGAACCCTTACCAAGAGTACCCTTACCAAGATAACCAATAGCAAGACAACCATTACCAAGAGCCTCATTACCAAGAAACTCATTACCAAGAGAACCAGTACCAAGAGGCTCATTACCTAGAGAACCATTACCAAGATAACTATTACCAAGAGGGCCCTTACCAAGATAACCAATACCAAGAGACTCATTACCAGATAATCACTATCAAGAGAGCCCTTACCAAGAGACTGATTACCAAGAAAACCCTTACCAAGATAACCATTACCAAGAGGCTCATTACCAAGATAATCCTTACCAAGATAACCCTCACCAAGAGAACCCTTACCAAGAGAACCCTTACCAAGAGGCTCAATACCAAGAGATAATTACCAATACAAACATTACTTAGAGGCTTATTACCAAGAGGTTCATTACCAAGAGGCTCATTACCAAGAGATGCATTACCAAAAGACTCATTAACAAGAGACTCATTACCAAGAGAACCATTACCAAGATAACCATTACGGAGAGACTCATTACCAAGAGGCTCATTACCAAGAGGCTCCTTACTAAGAGGCTCAATACAAAGAGAACCATTAACAAGAGCCTCATTACCAAGAGGCTCATTACCAAGAGAACCATTACCAAGAGGCTTATTACCAATAGGCTCATTACCAAGAGAACCATTACCAAGATAACCATTACGGAGAGACTCATTACCAAGAGGCACATTACCAAGAGGCTCAATACCAAGAGATAATTACCAATACAAACATTACTTAGAGGCTTATTACCAAGAGGTTCATTACCAAGAGGCTCATTACCAAGAGATGCATTACCAAAAGACTCATTAACAAGAGACTCATTACCAAGAGGCTCATTACCAAGATAACCATTACCAAGAGGCTCATTACCAAGAGGCTCCTTACTAAGAGGCTCATTACCAAGAGATGCATTACCAAAAGACTCATTACCAAGAGGCTCATTACCAAGATAACCATTACCAAGAGGCTCATTACCAAGAGGCTCATTACCAAGAGGATCATTAAAAAGAGGCTCATTACCAAGAGGGTAATTACCTAGACAACCATTAACAAGAGCCTCATTACCAAGAGGCTCATTACCAAGAGAACCCTTACCAAGAGGGTTAATGTTCTCAACCAGTGGTATCATTACCAAGAGGCTCATTACCAAGAGGCTCATTACCAAGAGAACCATTACCAAGAGACTCCGTACCAAGAGAACCCTTACCAAGAGGGTTAATGTTCTCATCCAGTGGTATCATTACCAAGAGGCTCATTACCAAGAGGAGCATTACCAAGAGGCTCATTACCAAGAGAACCATTATCAAGAGGCTCATTACCAAGAGGATCATTACCAAAGGATCATTACCAAGAGAAGCATTACCAAGAGGGTCTTTACCAAGAGACTCTTTACAAAGAGGATCATTACCAAGAGGCTCATTACCAACAGGCTACTTACCAGGACGACTCTTACCAAGAGGACCCTTACCAAGAGGCTCATTACCAAGAGGGTCATTACCAAGAGGCTCCCTACCAATAGAACCATTACAAGAGGCTCATTACCAAGAGAACCCTTACCAAGAGTACCCTTACCAAGATAACCAATAGCAAGACAACCATTACCAAGAGCCTCATTACCAAGAAACTCATTACCAAGAGAACCAGTACCAAGAGGCTCATTACCTAGAGAACCATTACCAAGATAACTATTACCAAGAGGGCCCTTACCAAGATAACCAATACCAAGAGACTCATTACCAGATAATCACTATCAAGAGAGCCCTTACCAAGAGACTGATTACCAAGAAAACCCTTACCAAGATAACCATTACCAAGAGGCTCATTACCAAGATAATCCTTACCAAGATAACCCTCACCAAGAGAACCCTTACCAAGAGAACCCTTACCAAGAGGCTCAATACCAAGAGATAATTACCAATACAAACATTACTTAGAGGCTTATTACCAAGAGGTTCATTACCAAGAGGCTCATTACCAAGAGATGCATTACCAAAAGACTCATTAACAAGAGACTCATTACCAAGAGAACCATTACCAAGATAACCATTACGGAGAGACTCATTACCAAGAGGCTCATTACCAAGAGGCTCCTTACTAAGAGGCTCAATACAAAGAGAACCATTAACAAGAGCCTCATTACCAAGAGGCTCATTACCAAGAGAACCATTACCAAGAGGCTTATTACCAATAGGCTCATTACCAAGAGAACCATTACCAAGATAACCATTACGGAGAGACTCATTACCAAGAGGCACATTACCAAGAGGCTCAATACCAAGAGATAATTACCAATACAAACATTACTTAGAGGCTTATTACCAAGAGGTTCATTACCAAGAGGCTCATTACCAAGAGATGCATTACCAAAAGACTCATTAACAAGAGACTCATTACCAAGAGGCTCATTACCAAGATAACCATTACCAAGAGGCTCATTACCAAGAGGCTCCTTACTAAGAGGCTCATTACCAAGAGATGCATTACCAAAAGACTCATTACCAAGAGGCTCATTACCAAGATAACCATTACCAAGAGGCTCATTACCAAGAGGCTCATTACCAAGAGGATCATTAAAAAGAGGCTCATTACCAAGAGGGTAATTACCTAGACAACCATTAACAAGAGCCTCATTACCAAGAGGCTCATTACCAAGAGAACCCTTACCAAGAGGGTTAATGTTCTCAACCAGTGGTATCATTACCAAGAGGCTCATTACCAAGAGGAGCATTATCAGGAGGGTCATTACCAAGAGGATCATTACCAAGAGGCTCATTACCAAGAGGAGCATAACCAAGAGACTCATTACCAAGAGGCTCATTACCAAGAGAACCATTACCAAGAGTGCCCTTACCAAGATAACCAATACCAAGACAACCACTACCAAGAGCCTCATTACCAAGAAACTCATTACCAAGAGAACCATTATCAAGAGGCTCATTACCAAGAGAACCATTATCAGGAGGGTCATTACCAAGAGGATCATTACCAAGAGGCTCATTACCAAGAGGAGAATAACCAAGAGACTCATTACCAAGAGGCTCATTACCAAGAGAACCATTACCAAGAGTGCCCTTACCAAGATAACCAATACCAAGACAACCATTACCAAGAGCCTCATTACCAAGAAACTCATTACCAAGAGAACCAGTACCAAGAGGCTCATTACCTAGAGAACCATTACCAAGATAACTATTACCAAGAGGGCCCTTACCAAGATAACCATTACCAAGAGACTCATTACTAAGAGACTCATTACCAGATAATCATTATCAAGAGGCCCTTACCAAGAGACTGATTACCAAGAAAACCCTTACCAAGATAACCATTACCAAGAGAACCATTACCAAGAGGCTCATTACCAAGAGAATCCTTACCAAGAGAATCCTTACCAAGAGAACACTTACCAAGAGAACCATTACCAAGAGGCTCAATACCAAGAGATAATTACCAATACAAACATTACTTAGAGGCTCATTACCAAGAGGTTCATTACCAAGAGGCTCATTACCAAGAGATTCATTACCAAAAGACTCATTAACAAGAGACTCATTACCAAGAGAACCATTACCAAGATAACCATTATGGAGAGACTCATTACCAAGAGGCTCATTACCAAGAGGCTCCTTACTAAGAGGCTCAATACAAAGAGAACCATTAACAAGAGCCTCATTACCAAGAGGCTCATTACCAAGAGAACCATTACCAAGAGGCTAATTACCAGGACGACTCTTGCCAAGAGGACCCTTGCCAAGAGGCTTATTACCAATAGGCTCATTACCAAGAGAACCCTTACCAAGAGGGTTAATGTTCTCAACCAGTGGTATCATTACCAAGAGGCTCATTACCAAGAGGAGCATTAACAAGAGAACCATTATTAAGAGGCTCATTACCAAGAGGCTCATTACCAACAGGCTAATTACCAGGACGACTCTTGCCAAGAGGACCCTTACCAAGAGGATCATTACCAAGAAAAGCATTACCAAGAGAATCATTACCAAGAGACTCATTACCAAGAGAAGCATTACCAAGAGACTCATTACCAAGAGAAGCATTACCAAGAGGATCATTTCCAAGAGACTCATTACCAAGAGAACCATTATCAAGAGGATCATTACCAAGAGGCTCATTATCAACAGGCTAATTACCAGGACGACTCTTACCAAGAGGACCCTTACCGAGAAGATGAATGTTCACGTCTGCTTGATTTCGGACATGCTCTCTGTTGCTGATACATTATACATACGTATGCAGGAGTGTGAATGAACACACACACACACACACACACACGCACACGCACACGCACACGCACACGCACACGCACACACACACACACACACAAACAAACATGTACTCCACAGGATGATTTGCAGCATGCTTCACTTAGTTTGAGCTCTTCCCTTACCCTATACGGTATATTCCCCTGTTCACTGTACGTGTATATGTGGGAGGCTAAGCATTACTGTCTAACCTTTAGGTAATGGAGTCAGTGTTCACTACTAAACATAGACAAAATGGCGGCTGGAGAGAAGGAAGAGGTAAACCTAAACCAACTGTTGGCAGAGTAATGGGCCTCGGAGGACAATGGAAGCCGTTTCTATGGTTTTACGGGGGAGGCCCTGTGTGTGTGTGTGTGTGTGTGTGTGTGTGTGCGTGCGTGCGTGCGTGCGTGCGTGCGTGCGTGTGCGTGTGCGTGCGTGTGTGTAGGTTACATGTTGATAGGAGAGACGGCCTCAGAAGATCACCTCTCTGTGTTATTGTATTTTTGGTTAAATCAGAATGGTTTCGAAAGCACACAATTGTATTTTATTGCAATAAATTAGCTAACTTGTTTGTGGTGTTTGTGTCCTTGAGTGTGATGCAACAGGCTGGCTTGACTTCTTCATGGGTTTGTCAGTTATGTAACGGCAGTGATAGTAAGGAAATGTCTGCATCCCAAATGGCACCTTATTCCCTATATAGTGCACTTCTTTGGACCAGGGCCTATAGGGCAGTATAGATGTTATAGGGTGTCATTTGGTTGTTCCCTTGGTGACGCGCCAAGCCAGCTGGCCCCCGTTATTCCCTTGGTGACGCTCCAAGCCAGCTGGCCTCCGTTATTCCCTTGGTGACGCTCCAAGCCAGCTGGCCCCCGTTATTCCCTTGGTGACGCTCCAAGCCAGCTGGCCTCCGTTATTCCCTTGGTGACGCTCCAAGCCAGCTGGCCTCCGTTATTCCCTTGGTGACGCTCCAAGCCAGCTGGCCCCCGTTATTCCCTTGGTGACGCTCCAAGCCAGCTGGCCTCCGTTATTCCCTTGGTGACGCTCCAAGCCAGCTGGCCTCCGTTATTCCCTTGGTGACGCTCCAAGCCAGCTGGCCTCCGTTATTCCCTTGGTGACGCTCCAAGCCAGCTGGCCTCCGTTATTCCCTTGGTGACGCTCCAAGCCAGCTGGCCTCCGTTGTTCCCTTGGTGACGCTCCAAGCCAGCTGGCCTCCGTTATTCCCTTGGTGACGCTCCAAGCCAGCTGGCCCCCGTTGTTCCCTTGGTGACGCTCCAAGCCAGCTGGCCTCCGTTATTCCCTTGGTGACGCTCCAAGCCAGCTGGCCTCCGTTATTCCCTTGGTGACGCTCCAAGCCAGCTGGCCTCCGTTGTTCCCTTGGTGACGCTCCAAGCCAGCTGGCCTCCGTTATTCCCTTGGTGACGCTCCAAGCCAGCTGGCCCCCGTTGTTCCCTTGGTGACGCTCCAAGCCAGCTGGCCTCCGTTATTCCCTTGGTGACGCTCCAAGCCAGCTGGCCTCCGTTATTCCCTTGGTGACGCTCCAAGCCAGCTGGCCTCCGTTGTTCCCTTGGTGACGCTCCAAGCCAGCTGGTGGTTTTGAGTCGCAGCGTTACATACTGTACAGAGCATGCCCCGAGATGCAGGTGCTGTGTGTGTGTAGTTGAGTGTGTGTATGTGTGTGTGTGTGTGTTTGAGTTACACAACTCTTTCCACCCTGGTGCATGAGAACTGGGCTGAAAGCACCTGATGCTTGTGTATGCAACAGTCATATTGAACAGTTTGTCTCTCTTTCTCTCTCTCTCTCCCCCCTCTTTCTTTCTCTCTCTCTCTCCCCCCTCTTTCTTTCTCTCCATGTATCTCTACTTCCATCTCGCTCACTCTCTCTCTCCCCCCTCTTTCTTTCTCTCTCTCTCTCCCTCTCCTTCCTCTCTATTGCTCTCCCTTTTCTCTCTCGTTCCATCTTTGTCTCTCTCTCCCTCCCTCTCTTTTTCATTTTGTTCTCTCTCTCACCATCTGTTAATGTGGTCAGTGTGATTTCTGCAGACAGACTTTTCCAAACCTTGGTTCATTTTACATGTCACGTAATTCATCATCGTTGAGTGAGTCTTGGAAGAGTTGAGCTTCTTAGAAACATAGAAACCCAAACAGATCTGGATCTAAACTCAAACTCTAACTCTAGGTTCTTCATTCAGTAGCGGGAGGGTTGGGGGTGTTTGTGTGTGTGTTGGATGTGGGGTCCGATCTAAGCCCAAAAGGAGCAGTCACCATATTCTCACAAAGCTGAGTAGCAGGAATTTTTCCTTGCGCCTGATGAAAAAAATGAGGGAAAGATTGTGAAGGAGGGATTCTGAGGGGGGGGGTGGGGATTCTGAGGGGGGGGATTCTTTTTCATTTATTTTCTTCCTCCTTTCTTCTCAGGATAGTTTGTGTGAACAAAATAACCTAAACCTGATCTTACCAGACAGCTCCTGAATTTCATAAATGTGTGGGTTTATTTTTCACGGGATAAGGGGGTGTAGGCATTGGGGGGGGGGGGGAGGGTTTAGGGTTAGGGTTAGGGGGGGGGGGGGGGGGGGGGTGTTAATGGGATGGAGGGGGGGGGTTTGGCTCCAGGATTATTTTGGTTTAGTATTAAAAAGGAAGAAAGGAACATGAGAGTTGCGGGGAGAGGAGTTGGTTTCAGGCACTAGCTGTCTTTTTATAATATTGTTCTATTTGGAGTTCTATAGGGTTCTATTTAGAGTTTTATAGGGTTCTATAGGGTTATATTTAGAGTTCTATTTGGGGTTCTATAAGGTTCTATTTAGAGTTCTATAAGGTTATATTTAGAGTTCTATCTGGGGATCTATTTAGAGTTCTATTTGGAGTTCTATAGGGTTCTATTTGGAGGTCTATAGGGTTCTATTTACAGTTTTATAGGGTTCTATAGGGTTCTATTTAGAGTTCTATTTGGGGTTCTATTTAGAGTTCTATAGGGTTCTATAGGTGTTCTATAGAGTTCTACTTGGGGTTCTATTTTGGGGTTCCAATAGGAGTTATATTAGGGGTTCTATTAGGAGTTATATCGAGTTCTATTTGGGGTTCCGTTTGGGGTTCTGTTTGGGGTTCTATTTAAAGTTATATTTGGAGTTCTATAGGTGTTCTATTTGGGGTTCTATTTCGAGTTTTATTTGGAGTTCTATCGGGTTCTATTTAAAGTTCTATTTGGAGTTCTATTTGGGGTTTTATAGAGTTCTATTTGGAGGTCTATGTGGTTCTATTTAGAGTCCTATAGGGCTCTATTTGGGGTTCTATTTAGAGTTCTATAGGGTTATATTTAGAGTTATACAGGGTTCTATAGGGTTATATTTAGAGTTATACAGGGTTCTATAGGGTTATATTTAGAGTTATACAGGGTTCCATTTGGAGTTCTACAGGGTTCTATAGGGTTATATTTGGGGTTTTATCTGGTGTTCCTTGGGGTTCTATAGGGTTCTATTTAGAGTTATACAGGGTTCCATTTGGAGTTATACAGGGTTCTATAGGGTTATATTTAGAGTTATACAGGGTTCTATAGGGTTCTATTTAGAGTTATACAGGGTTCCATTTGGAGTTCTACAGGGTTCTATAGGGTTATATTTGGGGTTTTATCTGGTGTTCCTTGGGGTTCTATAGGGTTCTATTTAGAGTTATACAGGGTTCCATTTGGAGTTATACAGGGTTCTATAGGGTTATATTTAGAGTTATACAGGGTTCTATAGGGTTCTATTTAGAGTTATACAGGGTTCCATTTGGAGTTCTACAGGGTTCTATAGGGTTATATTTGGGGTTTTATCTGGTGTTCCTTGGGGTTCTATTTGGGGTTCTTACCGTGAGTTTCAGGACCAACCATGCATGTATTGAGCATGGCTATTCTTCAACAGGGGCTGTTAGGTTAGGGATGTTTTGTCTGGCGGTGAAACCATTGAGCACCACCACCCGTCTTCATCTTATTTGATCCAACAGCACTGGGGCTTGTCTGCAAATCCATTCGATGCCAAACGTTCTCAGCTGTCTGCAAATCCATTGAACGCCGTCACGTTCTCAGCTGTCTTCAAATCCATTGAACGCCGTCACGTTCTCAGCTCCTGAGACCCAGATGACCGGCCTTTGTGTTATTTGTGGCCTTTTTCCTTTGTCATCATGACTCCACTCTCTGATAGGCTCTGACAGGGAGCGATAGCAGAGCCCCATAGAGACCACATTCTCCCTGATCACTTGTCAGTACACATTAGCCCCATTCACAGCTACGTAGCTAACGGTATGGGCCATTCCCATTCACCACTAATGCTATGGGCCATTCCCATTCACCACTAATGCTTTTGGCAACTCCCATTCACCAGTAATGCTAAGGGTTATTCCCATTCACCACTAATGCTATGGGCCATTCCCATTCACCACTAATGCTATGGGCAATTCCCATTCACCACTAATGCTATGGGCAATTCCCATTCACCACTAATGCTAAGGGCAATTCCCATTCACCACTAATGCTATGGGCTATTCCCATTCACCACTAATGCTAAGGGCAATTCCCATTCACCAGTAATGCTAAGGGCAATTCCCATTCACCACTAATGCTATGGGCTATTCCCATTCACCACTCATCCTATGGGCAATTCCCATTCACCACTAATGCTATGGGCAATTCCCATTCACCACTAATACTAAGGGCTATTCCCATTCACCACTAATGCTACGGGTTATTCCCATTCACCACTAATGCTTTTGGCAACTCCCATTCACCACTAATGCTAAGGGCTATTCCCATTCACCACTAATGCTATGGTTCATTCCCATTCACCACTAATGCTAAGCGCTATTCCCATTCACCACTAATGCTAAGGGCTATTCCCATTCACCACTAATGCTAAGGGCTATTCCCATTCACCACTAATGCTAAGGGCTATTCCCATTCACCACTAATGCTAAGGGCTATTCCCATTCACCACTAATGCTAAGGGCTATTCCCATTCACCACTAATGCTAAGGGCTATTCCCATTCCCAAAACTTACTGTGTCCCAAATGGCAACCTATTTCCTATATAGTTCCCATAGGGCTCTGGTTAAAAGTAGTGCATTATATAGGTATTAGGGATGTCATAAGTCTGATGGTGCTAACTCTCCTGTTTGTTGAAGCTGCCCCACTGATGGCATTACAACCTGTCTAAACTGTTCTCTGCGCAGTTCACTGAAGATGAGATAAATGATTTTAAAACCACCTTCTGTATTATTATATATATTTTTAAAGGTAGTAGGGCTAGAAATGGTCTGGTCTGGGAAAGCTGTTAGGGAGAAAACCAGCCAAATGGGAATTTATTGGAGTGAGAACGAAAATAAACCCGCGTCCGGGTTTGTATTATGTGTTGAGAGGAAAGTCAGGTGGAGGAGGAGAGACCCTGAGAAAGAGGAGGGTGAGACTTAAATGAACATTTTCACCAAGGCTACTGTAGGCCTTTCTGTTGTTTAATAAAGTGTGACCATTTATTATTAAAAGCATCCCATTGCTTCATATCTAGCCCATCGACCTTCTCATTTTCCATTGGAACAAGTGTTGTTGTACGGTTTCTTTTCCTGTTTAGTCATCTCAAGGCTAGAGAAAATACCTCCTCACTATGGCTGGGCTGGGGCTAGGGTGGAGAGAGATGACAGGGGAGCCAATAAGAGAGAAAGGGGAGATGGAGTGAGGGATGGTTGGTCTTCACAACACTCTTACTGCTGACTTGGAGAAAGACTGTCTAGCTGCTGTCATGTCACTCCTCCGTCTCCTCCCCTCCTCCCACTCCTCCCTCTCCTCCCCACTCCTCCCTCTCCTCCCCTCTTCTCCCTCTCCTCCCTCTCCTCCCCACTCCTCCCTCTCCTCCCTCTCCTCCCACTCCTCCCTCTCCTCCCCACTCCTCCCTCTCCTCCCTCTCCTCCCCTCTTCTCCCCTCCTCCCACTCCTCCCTCTCCTCCCCACTCCTCCCTCTCCTCCCTCTCCTCCCCTCTTCTCCCTCTCCTCCCACTCCTCCCCACTCCTCCCTCTCCTCCCCACTCCTCCCACTCCTCCCCACTCCTCCCTCTCCTCCCCTCTCCTCCCCAGTCCTCCCTCTCCCCTCTCCTCCCTCTCCCCCCCACTCCTCCCTCTCCCCCTCTTCCACCGGGCCTCAAAACAAACAGATGATAGAGAGGAGAAAAGGTAAGGAGGGAGGAATGAAAGAGTGCAGTGTGTGGAAGCCCAGAGTGCTCTTGGAATTCCAAGATGATGGGTAAGACGATACGAGGGCAGGATGAGGTCACCACGAAGCGTCTGAGACCCGGTGAACCACAGCCTCACCCCCAACAACGCCCTCGGAGGCCCCTCTGTTGTCACGTGTTGCTGACTTCCAGAGAGTGGCGACGAGGGATCAATAAACCCCCAACAACAATAAACCCCTATAGAACACCTATAGAACTCCAAATCGAACCCTATAGAATCAAAATATAACTTTAAATAGAACCCCAAACAGAACCCCAAATAGAACTCGATAGAACTCCTAATAGAACTCTAAATAGAACCCCAAAATAAAACCATATATAACTCCTATTGGAACCTCTAATAGAACTCGAAATAGAACCCCAAGTAGAACTCTATAGAACACCTATAGAACCCTATAGAACTCGGAGGCCCCTCTGTTGTCACGTGTTGCTGACTTCCAGAGAGTGGCGACGGGGGATCAATAAATCCATCAACTTCGGGACACACTTGTGATTTGAATGATGCAATTCATGTTCCCACTTGTAAATAATAAAATGAGCATGAAATTAAAATGAACGAATCCCCTGTCGTCTACGAAATATACACCTCAGTAACCGTTAAAGATTGATTTACATGTGTCAAGTTTCCACATCAGACATAAACAAATGCACATGCCATATAATTAGGTACGCCTCTCCATTCATTTTGTGTGAAATTGCGCAAACTCAAAAATAACACAGTGCCTTATGGGATTCCACCTTGCTATGAAGCCGGGCAGCGTTGCAGGCTAATTAGCCCCTACACCATCGATCATTTTCACTCCCTTAGCTTTGGGACACGTGTTCAAAATAGAGGAGGTGGAAGGGGCGAGGGGGATTTAACCGCTCTGTTTTCTTCATAATGCATAGAGATATTTAGAGGACACAACATTGTATCTGTCTGTGACATTATGTCGCCATCGAGGCCATCTCCCTGCTTGATATAGTACATTTTCTTCTTCTACGTCTATGAGTTGGTAAACAAACTGAAAGGGTGCATACTGCCACATGGAGTGTGCTGTTTAAACAGTAATAAAGTCAATGTTTGCATAGGAAGTCCCACCCAGTTGACCACTTTAAAATAGCGAACTTCCTCAATGGCACTGCGCATGCTATAAATGTGCTTTTGGGTCCTGGAGTCCTCTTTCTCTAAGTCGTAATGTGACTGTTGCATTGTGGGCGGTAACTTCTAGGCACTTTAACAAACCCTAACACGGTTTGTGATTTGGTTTGGTGTTGAGGCTTCGCTACAGGAGAGATAATAACTCTGATGAAGTACTCCGGATTATTATTTGACCATGCTGGTCATTTATGAACATTTGAACATCTTGGCCATGTTCTGTTATAATCTCCACCCGGCACAGCCAGAAGAGAACTGGCCACCCCTCATAGCCTGGTTCCTCTCTAGGTTTCTTCCTAGGTTTTGACCTTTCTAGGGAGTTTTTCCTAGCCACCGTGCTTCTACACCTGCATTGCTTGCTGTTTGGGGTTTTAGGCTGGGTTTCTGTACAGCACTTCGAGATATTAGCTGATGTACGAAGGGCTATATAAAATAAACTTGATTTGATTTGCTGACTACTCTGACGGATTATTTTTATTTTTATATATATTAAAAAATACAAGACGATCAAGCTATCATGCCTTTGCTTAATCTTTCATCTTCTCATAAATAGCAAACCTGGCATGACCATAGAGTAATGTCTTCAAAATCACCAGTAAAACAATATGATGAGGATCATGGTGTAATATAATAGACAGATACACATTAACATGACATCAATCATATGACACCACCAGAGAATATTTGCCATTTTAAAGAAAAATATATATCTCACAAAATCTGTTACGTAATAGTTTTTCAGATCAGTGTTTTCCAGCATATTGTGTTTAGGTCCCTTTTTTATTTTATTTTTTTATTCAAACCTATCAAGAAAGTCTTCAAAGAGAGCAGCTTGTTGGTTTTTTGAGGTTTGTTATTAAAAGGTCCCCCCTCCCTCCACTCCAGTTGCCATAGAAGCAAACAAAGAAAATGGTCACTGCTGTGTCAGCCCCCTCCCCCCCAAAAAATAAGCCAGTCTTTTCTATCTCTTTGTCACAGTCTGTCTTTCTCCTTCCCCTCTGCCTGAATAAAACTACTCTACCGTTCAAAAGTTTGGGGTCACTTAGAAATGTCCTTGTTTTTTAAAGAAAATGTCCTTGTTTTTTTATTTAATTACATTTTTTAAAAGAAAAGCACATTTTTTGGGTCCATTAAAATAACATCCAATTGATCAGAAATACAGTGTAGACATTGTTAATGTTGTAAATTACTATTGTAGCTGGAAACGGCAGATTTTTTAATGGAAAATCTACATAGGCGTACAGAGGCCCATTATCAGCAACCATCACTCCTGTGTTCCAATGGCACGTTGTGTTAGCTAATCCAAGTTTATAATTTTAAATGGCGAATTGATCATTAGAAAACCTTTTTGCAATTATGTTAGCACAGCTGAAAACTATTGTTCTGATTAAAGAAGCAATAAAACTGGCCTTCTTTAGATTAGTTGAGTATCTGGAGCATCAGCATTTGTGGGTTCGATTACAGGCTCAAAATGGCCAGAAACAAAGAACTTTCTTCTGAAACTCATCAGTCTATTCTTGTTCTGAGAAATGAAGGCTACTTCATGTGAGAAATTGCCAAGAAACTGAAGATCTCGTACAACGCTGTGCACTACTCCCTTCACAGAACAGCGCAAACTGGCTCTAACAAGAATAGAAACGTCAACACTTTGAGACTGATGTTTTGCGGGTACTATTTAATGAAGCTGCCAGTTGCGGACTTGTGAGGCGTCTTTCTCAAACTAGACACCAATGTACTTGTCGTCTTGCTCAGTTGTGCTCCGGGGCCTCCCACTCCTCTTTCTATTCTGGTTAGAGACAGTTTGCGCTGTTCTGTGAAGGGAGTAGTGCACAGTATTGTATGAAATCTTCAGTTTCTTGGCAATTTCTCACATGGAATAGCCTTCATTTCTCAGAACAAGAATAGACTGACGAGTTTCAGAAGAAAGTTCTTTGTTTCTGGCCATTTTGAGCCTGTAATCGAACCCACAAATGCTGATGCTCCAGATACTCAACTAGTCTAAAGGCCAGTTTTATTGCTTCTTTAAATCAGGACAACATTTTTAAGCTGTGCTAATATAATTGTAAAAGGTTTTTCTAATGATCAATTAGCCTTTTAAAATGATAAACTTGGATTAGCTAACACAACGTGCCATTGGAAAACAGGAGTGATGGTTGCTGATAATGGGCCTCTGTACATCTATGTAAATATTCA
This sequence comes from Salvelinus fontinalis, assembly GCF_029448725.1. Classification (NCBI taxonomy): domain Eukaryota; kingdom Metazoa; phylum Chordata; class Actinopteri; order Salmoniformes; family Salmonidae; genus Salvelinus; species Salvelinus fontinalis. Next base: position 39,856,073 of record NC_074691.1, on the reverse strand, counting down.
ATATTTCTTTTAAATCAGCCATTTCCAGCTACAATAATGTCTACAATGTATTTCTGATCAATTTGATGTTATTTTAAATGGACTAAAAGTGTTTTTCTTTAAAAAACAAGGACATTTCTAAGTGACCCCAAACTTTTGAACGGTAGTGTATGTCTTTGGATACGGCAGCTAGTCTGTCCTTTCTCCTTTGTGTTATGATAATAATGCCCACTGTATGTAGGAAGGGAAGGAACCCAGTTTGTTTGTAGGAAGGGAAGGAAGGAACCCCAGTTTGTTTGAAGGAAGGAACCCCAGTTTGTTTGTAGGAAGGAAGGAAGGAACCCCAGTTTGTTTGTAGGAAGGGAAGGAAGGAACCCCAGTTTGTTTGTAGGAAGGGAAGGAAGGAACCCCAGTTTGTTTGTAGGAAGGGAAGGAAGGAACCCCAGTTTGTTTGTAGGAGGGGAAGGAAGGAACCCCAGTTTGTTTGTAGGAGGGGAAGGAAGGAACCCCAGTTTGTTTGTAGGAAGGAAGGAACCCCAGTTTGTTTGTAGGAAGGAAGGAACCCCAGTTTGTTTGTAGGAAGGGAAGGAAGGAACCCCAGTTTGTTTGTAGGAAGGGAAGGAAGGAACCCCAGTTTGTTTGTAGGAGGGGAAGGAAGGAACACCAGTTTGTTTGTAGGAAGGGAAGGAAGGAACCCCAGTTTGTTTGTAGGAAGGAAGGAACCCCAGTTTGTTTGTAGGAAGGGAAGGAAGGAACCCCAGTTTGTTTGTAGGAAGGAAGGAAGGAACCCCAGTTTGTTTGTAGGAAGGAAGGAAGGAACCCCAGTTTGTTTGTAGGAAGGGAAGGAAGGAACCCCAGTTTGTTTGTAGGAAGGAAGGAACCCCAGTTTGTTTGTAGGAAGGGAAGGAAGGAACCCCAGTTTGTTTGTAGGAAGGAAGGAAGGAACCCCAGTTTGTTTGTAGGAAGGGAAGGAAGGAACCCCAGTTTGTTTGTAGGAAGGAAGGAACCCCAGTTTGTTTGTAGGAAGGGAAGGAAGGAACCCCAGTTTGTTTGTAGGAAGGGAAGGAAGGAACCCCAGTTTGTTTGTAGGAAGGGAAGGAAGGAACCCCAGTTTGTTTGTAGGAAGGGAAGGAAGGAACCCCAGTTTGTTTGTAGGAAGGGAAGGAAGGAACCCCAGTTTGTTTGTAGGAAGGAAGGAACCCCAGTTTGTTTGTAGGAAGGAAGGAACCCCAGTTTGTTTGTAGGAAGGAAGGAACACCAGTTTGTTTGTAGGAAGGAAGGAACCCCAGTTTGTTTGTAGGAAGGGAAGGAAGGAACCCCAGTTTGTTTGTAGGAAGGAAGGAACCCCAGTTTGTTTGTAGGAAGGAAGGAACCCCAGTTTGTTTGTAGGAAGGAAGGAACACCAGTTTGTTTGTAGGAAGGAAGGAACCCCAGTTTGTTTATAGGAAGGAAGGAACCCCAGTTTGTTTGTAGGAAGGAAGGAAGGAACCCCAGTTTGTTTGTAGGAAGGGAAGGAAGGAACCCCAGTTTGTTTGTAGGAAGGAAGGAAGGAACACCAGTTTGTTTGTAGGAAGGAAGGAACCCCAGTTTGTTTATAGGAAGGAAGGAACCCCAGTTTGTTTGTAGGAAGGAAGGAAGGAACCCCAGTTTGTTTGTAGGAAGGGAAGGAAGGAACCCCAGTTTGTTTGTAGGAAGGAAGGAACCCCAGTTTGTTTGTAGGAAGGAAGGAACCCCAGTTTGTTTGTAGGAAGGGAAGGAAGGAACCCCAGTTTGTTTGTAGGAAGGGAAGGAAGGAACCCCAGTTTGTTTGTAGGAAGGAAGGAACACCAGTTTGTTTGTAGGAAGGAAGGAAGGAACCCCAGTTTGTTTGTAGGAAGGAAGGAAGGAACCCCAGTTTGTTTATAGGAAGGGAAGGAAACCCAGTCTGAAAACTGTAAAAGGAAACTACTAACTCTAAACTGAACAAATCAAAAAGAATGAAGAAGTTCGGATCCCAAAGTCTAGCATAGTATGTCCTCCTTACACAAGGATGGGGCCCTTCAGTTCAAGTGGTGTAAAGCGCTAGGCCACGTAGTTTGTTGATTAATACAAATAGCCTGGATGTTGGTAGTCTAGTCCTCCACAGGTAGGCAGGCCGACTTGCTCGAGTGTCCCAATACAGGTCACCTACGTGGGCCATTCCCCCCTACCCTACTCCCAGGCTTCAGACCTACTCCTGGCCTCCTCAGCTGCATTTGCAGGACTTGACGATCATGTTGGATAGCTGCTCTACTTTAGGAGTGCGTCCAGAGTAGTAGAGAATGGTAAGAGGCTCCAGGTCCTGGGGAACGCAGCAGGGAGAAGCTGAGGCCTCTGGGTTCAGAGTGTTATACAGGCTCAGCAGCTATGGAGGAACAGGAAAGAGAGGAGGGTATAAAATATACTTTTTTGGTCCACAAGCCATTCAGATTTTTTACCAGGCAAAATATTTTTTGGGGCTTTTAATTTTTTTAACAAAACAGAAAACAAAAACAAATGGACATGCTCTCTAATGTTTCTAAAATAAATATATTACTAGTAAGAAGTAAATGTGGTCTATTGAATAATTACATTTTTTTGTGACCTGAGTTTAACCAAAATATCACAGACGAGACAAATGTTCACCTGCCCCTTTAAGGTTACCATGGTAACGTGACTCCAGTCATGTTTGTACCTGTGAGATTGAGTCTGACTAGTAGAAATGTTGTCTCTTCTCTAGCAGTTGAAACTCAAACATAGAAAAACAATCTAGCTTGTGAACAAAATAATGTAGATAGCTAAGAAAAACAAGGACAAAGTCTCACTTCAGTAGACTTTAGTTTAAAGTAAATTAAACCTATTTTCATGCCTGAGCGCAGCTCTTCTAAAACTCAATCTTTCACTCAGCTCTTCAGGTGCGCACAGCTCCCAGCCAGACAGAGCTGCAGCACGAGGTGGAATAGGCTATATAGGATTTGTAGTTTAGATTGTGAGATTAATTTACCAGCTATGAAACAAAATGGCGGAAATACTTTGAAAACAGATACTGCAGCATTTATTTTTACTGTAAATGTGATCATATTTCACTATTTTTATTCACAAACACAAGTGAAACGCTCGCACAGTAGAGCCCTGACTTCCCACCAACAAGGCTGGTGAAATAGACATCTTACACGCCAAAATCTACCCGCAGGTGACAGGTGACAGGTGTTAATTTTAGGCTGTGAAAGAGACATTTTGATGTTTCTGATGTGGAAGCTGAAATGTGGATTAATGTTGATTAATGTGCAACTGTCCCGGTCTACTAAATTGCGTAAATAAATAAATCCTGGCAGATCTGAATTTTATTCTGGTTGAGTCCTGTGTATGATGTAATTTTGCTGAGTCTCACTGTACCTTAGCTACCGTACATGGGCTATTGAGCAGCTACCTAGCTAGCCTGTATTTTTATGTCATTATAGCCTTGGCGCAAATAACAACAATTGCCCTCACCTGTGTGTGTGGTGTCAGAATGCCCTCACCTGTGTGTGTGTGTGTGTGTGTGTGTGTGCGTGTGTGTGTGTGTGTGTGGTGTCAGATTGCCCTCACCTGTGTGTGTGTGTGTGGTGTCAGATTGCCCTCACCTGTGTGTGTGTGTGTGGTGTCAGATTGCCCTCACCTGTGTGTCTGTGTGTGGTGTCAGATTGCACTCACCTGTGTGTCTGTGTGTGGTGTCAGATTGCCCTCACCTGTGTGTGTGTGTGTGTGTGTGTGTGTGTGTGTGTGTGTGTGTGTGTGTGTGTGTGTGTGTGTGTGTGTGTGTGTGTGTGTGTGTGTGTGTGTGTGTGGTGTCAGATTGCCCTCACCTGTGTGTGTGTGTGTGTGTGTGTGTGTGTGTGGGGTGTCAGAATGCCCTCACATGTGTGTGTGTGTGTGTGTGTGTCAGAATGCCCTCACCTGTGTGTGTGTGTGTGTGTGGTGTCAGAATGCCTTCACCTGTGTGTGTGTGTGTGTGTGTGTGTGTGTGTGTGTGTGTGTGTGGTGTCAGAATGTCCTCACTTGTGTGTGTGTGTGTGTGTGTGTGTGTGTGTGTGTGGTGTCAGAATGCCCTCACCTGTGTGTGTGTGTGTGTGTGTGTGTGTGTATGTGGTGTCAGAATGCCCTCACCTGTGTGTGTGTGTGTGTGTGAGCGTGTGGGGTGTCAGAATGCCCTCACCTGTATGTGTGTGTGTGTGTGTGTGTGTGTGTGTGTGTGTGTGTGTGTGTGTGTGTGTGTGTGTGTGTGTGTGTGTGTGTGTGTGGTGTCAGAATGCCCTCACCTGTGTGTGTGTGTGTGTGTGTGTGTGTGTGTGTGTGTGTGTGTGTGTGTGTGTGTGTGTGTGTGTGTGTGTGTGTGTGTGTGTGGTGTCAGAATGCCCTCACCTGTGTGTGTGTGTGTGTGTGGTGTCAGAATGCCCTCACCTGTGTGTGTGTGTGTGTGTGTGTGTGTGTGTGTGTGTGTGTGTGTGTGTGTGTGTGTGTGTGTGTGTGTGTGTGTGTGTGTGTGTGTGTGTGGTGTCAGAATGCCCTCACGTGTGTGTGTGGTGTCAGAATGCCCTCACCTGTGTGTGTGTGTGTGTGTGTGTGTGTGTGTGTGTGTGTGTGTGTGTGTGGTGTCAGATTGCCCTCACCTGTGTGTGTGTGTGTGTGTGTGTGTGTGTGGTGTCAGATTGCCCTCACCTGTGTGTGTGTGTGTGTGTGTGTGTGTGTGTGTGTGTGTGTGTGTGTGTGTGTGTGTGTGTGTGTGTGTGTGTGTGTGGTGTCAGAATGCCCTCACCTGTGTGTGTGTGGTATCAGAATGCCCTCACCTGTGTGTGTGTTATCAGAATGCCCTCACCTGTGTGTGTGTGTGGTGTCAGAATGCCCTCACCTGTGTGTGTGTGTGGTGTCAGAATGCCCTCACCTGTGTGTGTGTGTGGTGTCAGAATGCCCTCACCTGTGTGGGTGTGGTGTCAGAATGCCCTCACCTGTGTGTGTGTGTGTGTGTGTGTGTGTGTGTGTGTGTGTGGTATCGGAGCTCCTCACCTGTGTGTGTGTGTCAGAATGCCCTCACCTGTGTGTGCGTGGTGTCAGAATGCCCTCACCTGTGTGTGTGTGTGTGTGGTATCGGCGATCCTCACCTGTGTGTGTGTGTGTGTCAGAATGCCCTCACCTGTGTGTGTGGTATCAGAGCCATTCACCTGTGTGTGTGTGTGTGTGTGTCAGAATGCCCTCCCCTGTGTGTGTGGTATCGGAGCTCCTCACCTGTGTGTGTGTGTGTGTGTGTCAGAATGCCCTCACCTGTGTGTGTGGTATCGGAGCTCCTCACCTGTGTGTGTGTGGTATCGGAGCTCCTCACCTGTGTGTGTGTGGTATCAGAATGCCCTCACCTGTGTGTGTGTGTGTGTGTGTCAGAATGCCCTCACCTGTGTGTGTGTCAGAATGTCCTCACCTGTGTGTGTGGTATCAGAGCTCCTCACCTGTGTGTGTGTGTGTGTGTCAGAATGCCCTCACCTGTGTGTGGTATCAGAATGCCCTCACCTGTGTGTGTGTGTGGTATCAGAATGCCCTCACCTGTGTGTGTGTGTGGTGTCAGAATGCCCTCACCTGTGTGTGTGTGTGGTGTCAGAATGCCCTCACCTGTGTGTGTGTGGTATCAGAATGCCCTCACCTGTGTGTGTGTGTGGTATCGGAGTTCCTCACCAGTGTGTGTGTGGTATCGGAGCTCCTCACCTGTGTGTGTGTGGTATCAGAATGCCCTCACCTGTGTGTGTGTGGTATCAGAATGCCCTCACCTGTGTGTGTGTGGTATCAGAATGCCCTCACCTGCGTGTGTGTGGTATCAGAATGCCCTCACCTGTGTGTGTGTGGTATCAGAATGCCCTCACCTGTGTGTGTGTGGTATCAGAATGCCCTCACCTGCGTGTGTGTGGTATCGGAGCTCCTCAGGTAGGGGCAGGGTCCAGAACAGTAGTTAGCGAAGTATCCTTTAGGTTCGTGGATCCACTTCCAGTCCAGGTCCCGACGGAAGTCGATATAGAGACGACGGACACAGCAGTTCTCCTCAACAGTGCTGGGAAAGGGGCACAACAAACTATGGTGAATCACTCATACCTTCTCACTTACACAACAATGAGCTAGGTAGTCCGCTTTGATAACTGTTCAGTTACAACTCAACAATGTTCTTTTTAACAACAACAAAAAACTTTAGTTTGAGTCAGTTGAAGTTGCAATTAAGTTTCTTGTCTTGATCAACCGACACATGAATGGTTTCAGATTGCACATATGGGAAGGTTAGCTGGCTCGTTGATCCTTCGTCTGCTATTGTTGTTTTATGTTACAACAGATGTACCAGAAACCACTTCTAAAAGGCGCCTTTCAGGACATGACAACCGATAGGTGGAAACAGAAGTGCTAAAAGTTTCAGTCCTCACGAGAAGCAGTAGTCGGTGTCCAGGGCGCGTTTGCGTCTGCGTGGCTGTGAGTCGAGGCGGTGAGGAGGGATCATCATGAGGATGAGGTGAGGCAGGTACTCCTCCTTCTGCTTCTTCTTCTGCTTCTTCTTCTTCAGACGACCCAGGTCCCAGCGACCCAGCTCCTCGTACTCCCCTTCCATACCTGCAGCAGAGAGAGGTCAGACATTACATATCAGCCAGTACATGTTACAGGGCACAGGTCAGACATTTTGTACGTTTCTCCCCTGCAGCAGAGAGAGAGAGAGGTCAAAAGGTCAGTGATTACAATTACAACTTTATTAATCCCCGAGGTGCGATTTGTTCAGGGCTGATAGGATGCTTTCAAATTAGGACAACTGTAAACATTACACAAAAATACAATATCAACATTTAAGGCATCAATAAAAAATGTGCACGATGCAATTTAAGAAACTAAAAGTTCACGGAAGCCACAGTTGTTAATTCATGTCAGGGCTAAACTATCTCTAGAATAGTTCCTTATATATTCCGTGATGGCCCTGTTAACCAGGTGGATGGCCTCGGGCTCAAACGAGGCCCTGCTCCTATTGGTGGAGCACTTCAGACAGAGCAGGTGGCGTCCCAATGGGGAGCAGTTTGAACTGCGGGTTGAGGACAACGGGTGCTCTCCCCCAGGACGCCTTCCTCCTCAGTTACTGAGCTAGTCCACTTGTGACTTTGTGTCTTATAAAGCCTTTTTAAAAATGTTTAGTGTTTATTAAAAATTTCAATGTCAGTTCAAAATGGACCACACAAAGAAGATAATGTTATGCCTACTGACCTTTGAACTTGACCTCCAGCACTTCGTTCACATTATCGATGATGTCACCGTTGGGGTTGAAGGTGTGGCAGGGGCAGTGTACGCTGATCTCCAGACCCAGGTTGGTCTCTGACAGGAGAGAGGCATCATGTCAATCAATTAGTGCTGAGCGATTAATTAACCTAAATATTATTATTTTTTAAAAGAATTGGTTCAATTATTTGAATTCCATTTAGTTCGTTTTTTTCTTCTTCTGTGAGCTCGATGTGTAGTTTCTGTAGAGATAAATCAGATCCAGCCTGAACTGTGTGATGTAGTAGGGAGTTGTAGTTTCTGTAGAGATAAATCAGATCCAGCCTGAACTGTGTGATGTAGTAGGGAGTTGTAGTTTCTGTAGAGATAAATCAGATCCAGCCTGAACTGTGTGATGTAGTAGGGAGTTGTAGTTTCTGTAGAGATAAATCAGATCCAGCCTGAACTGTGTGATGTAGTAGGGAGTTGTAGTTTCTGTAGAGATAAATCAGATCCAGCCTGAACTGTGTGATGTAGTAGGGAGTTGTAGTTTCTGTAGAGATAAATCAGATCCAGCCTGAACTGTGTGATGTAGTAGGGAGTTGTAGTTTCTCTAGAGATAAATCAGATCCAGCCTGAACTATGTGATGTAGTAGGGAGTTGTAGTTTCTCTAGAGATAAATCAGATCCAGCTTGAACTGTGTGATATAGTAGGGAGTTGTAGTTTCTTTAGGGATAAATCAGATCCAGCCTGATCTATGTGATGTAGTAGGGAGTTGTAGTTTCTGGCCAATAGTCTATACTGAACAAAAATATAAATGCAACACATGTAAAGTGCTGGTCCCACGTTTCAGGAGCTGAAATAAAAGATCCCAGAAATGTTCCATTCGCACAAAATATTAATTCTCTCAAATGTTATGCACACATTTGTTTACATCCCTGTTAGTGAGCATTTCTCCTTTGCCAAGGTAATCCATCCACCTGACAGGTGTGGCATGTCAGGTGGATTAAACGGCATGATCATTACACAGGTGCACCTTGTGCTGGGGATAATAAAAGGCCAGGCAGTTTTGTCACACAACACAATACCACAGACGTCTCAACTTTTGAGGGAGCGTGCAATTGACATGCAGACTGTAGGAATGTCCACCAGAGCAGTTGCCAGAGAATTTAATGTCAATTTCTCTACCATAAGCCGCCACCAACGTTGTTTTAGAGAATTTGGCAGTACATTCAACCGGCCTCACAACCGCAGACCACGTGTAACCACGCCAACCCAGGACCTCCACCTCCGGTTTCTTCACCTGCGGGATGGTCTGAGACCAGCCAACCAGACAGCTGATGAAATTGAGGAGTATTTCTGTCACATTGAAGGAGAACCATTGTAATAAAGTCCTTTTGTGGGTAAAAACGTATTCGATTAGCTGCCCAGTCATGTGAAATCCATAGATTAGGGCCAAATTAATCTAGTTCAATTGACTGATTTCCTTATATTAAATGTAACTCAGTAAAATGAGTTGAAATTGTTACATGTTGCGTTTATATTTTTTTGCAGTATTTTTGTTTAGTGCAGAAAATGTGGTAATTAACTACAATGACCAGAATCCATTGCATGGGCGCTTAAACTTAACATGGAGACAGAGAGAAGATGGAGGGGGATAGAAAGCAGTTGGGTTACGAGCCTGAAAATACATGAAGTTATTGCCAGGTGGTATTCAGCAGTCATTAAAAGTATGCCTTATTTACTTTGAAGAACTACTAAAATAGTGAATATGTCAGACAGCAGCTCTATAGAGATGAGATGATGACTTGGGAACTAAAATAATAAAGTCATTAAATAAAACAAATGTAATATACACAACAGCTGACATTTAATATTAAAGTAATGTGAATAAATGATGGTCAATAAGTGATCAGCAGTAATGGACAGTCACTACCATCATGGGACTTTTATTCATTGTTTTATTCTGTTTTACAGCATTCAACCCACATAATGCATTTCATGTACCGGTATTATAATTGTTTATATTTTTTTATCTCGCTGAAACCCAAACCGACCTCAAAATGCACTAAATTGCTCAACACTACAATCAATTAATTAATCAAATCGTGGCATCCTCACCTCTGTACATCAACCATTCCCGTACCGTCTCTGTCACGTCGAAGGAGACCCATTCTGGCGTTCCCTTGGTCAGCATGTTCTTGGCTCCGATGTAGCGCTGCTTAGCTATGTGCTCATCTGGCCTCAGGATCTGAAAACCAAGAGTAGGTGAGTTACTGTATATCAACGACACAGAGTCACTATTCTGATGCTGTTGCAACTAGTGGAGACTTGTGAGAGGCATAAATAAACTCTACAATAAGGACATCATTACTGCCATGGCACTGCATGTCATATTCTAGAGCAGAGGCTTTAGAGAGAGATGCTTGTAGAATGTTTTGGTAAAAAAAGTTAAAAAAAAAAGTGAATCGGCATCCCAAAACAGACTCAATTAAAATACTCAAACAGTGGAGGCTCATCAGAGGATATTGTGGTGTATTCATTCTGCCGATTCTGTTAACAAGTTTCTTAAACGGAAGCAAACTGAACAAAACAAGGATAAACATTCCTGAATTTGTCCAATTTAAACTCTCGTTTTCAACTGTTGGACTAATGATTCAACCTGATGCAGGCAAGAGTGTCCAGGACACACTAGCGTTACCCTGCCCTGAGCCAGACCCTGTACACATCCTCCAGGCCTGGTGAGCTGGAGTTAGGTTCTGGCGGCTGTCCACCTCCAAAACCACAAGCTGGATATCATCGTCTCTCTCCCCCTTCCTCATTTAAAACATGGGGATGTGGAATAGGAGGCAACTTGTTTTTGTTGTCAATGTCAGTATGGTAAACCCATCTAAACTAAAGTTTCTGGCCATATGAAAATGTAAAAAGTCCAATACTGATCATGCTCCTTAGCAAAACAAAAGCTATTGAATTGTAGATATTTTTTTTAAAATAATGTCTGGCAGGTGACGCTGCTGTGCATGAAACATCATGGGACACTGTGTTACCTCTACCAGGACCCTCCCTCACATCTTGGGACACTGTGTTACCTCTACCAGGACCCTCCCTCACATCTTGGGACACTGTGTTACCTCTACCAGGCTCCTCCCTCACATCTTGGGACACTGTGTTACCTCTACCAGGACCCTCCCTCACATCTTGGGGCACTGTGTTACCTCTACCAGGCTCCTCCCTCACATCTCAGAGCACTGTGTTACCTCTACCAGGCTCCTCCCTCACATCTTGGGACACTGTGTTACCTCTACCAGGACCCTCCCTCACATCTTGGGACACTGTGTTACCTCTACCAGGCCCCTCCCTCACATTTTGGGACAATGTGTTACCTCTACCAGGCTCCTCCCTCACATCTTGGGACACTGTGTTACCTCTACCAGGCCCCTCCCTCACATCTTGGGACACTGTGTTACCTCTACCAGGCTCCTCCCTCACATCTTGGGGCACTGTGTTACCTCTACCAGGCTCCTCCCTCACATCTCAGAGCACTGTGTTACCTCTACCAGGACCCTCCCTCACATCTTGGGACACTGTGTTACCTCTACCAGGCTCCTCCCTCACATCTTGGGACACTGTGTTACCTCTACCAGGCTCCTCCCTCACATCTTGGAGCACTGTGTTACCTCTACCAGGCTCCTCCCTCACATCTTGGGACACTGTGTTACCTCTACCAGGCCCCTCCCTCACATCTTGGGACACTGTGTTACCTCTACCAGGCTCCTCCCTCACATCTTGGGACACTGTGTTACCTCTACCAGGCCCCTCCCTCACATCTTGGGACACTGTGTTACCTCTACCAGGCTCCTCCCTCACATCTTGGGACACTGTGTTACCTCTACCAGGCTCCTCCCTCATATCTTGGAGCACTGTGTTACCTCTACCAGGCCCCTCCCTCACACCATGGGACACTGTGTTACCTCTACCAGGCTCCTCCCTCATATCTTGGAGCACTGTGTTACCTCTACCAGGCTCCTCCCTCATATCTTGTAGCACTGTGTTACCTCTACCAGGCTCCTCCCTCATATCTTGGAGCACTGTGTTACCTCTACCAGGCCCCTCCCTCACATCTCAGAGCACTGTGTTACCTCTACCAGGCTCCTCCCTCACATCTTGGGACACTGTGTTACCTCTACCAGGCTCCTCCCTCACATCTTGGGACACTGTGTTACCTCTACCAGGCTCCTCCCTCACATCTTGGGACACTGTGTTACCTCTACCAGGCTCCTCCCTCACATCTTGGGACACTGTGTTACCTCTACCAGGCTCCTCCCTCACATCTCAGAGCACTGTGTTACCTCTACCAGGCCCCTCCCTCACATCTTGGGACACTGTGTTACCTCTACCCGGCTCCTCCCTCATATCTTGGGACACTGTGTTACCTCTACCAGGCCCCTCCCTCACATCTCAGAGCACTGTGTTACCTCTACCAGGCTCCTCCCTCACATCTTGGGACACTGTGTTACCTCTACCAGGCTCCTCCCTCACATCTTGGGACACTGTGTTACCTCTACCAGGCCCCTCCCTCATATCTTGGGACACTGTGTTACCTCTACCAGGCCCCTCCCTCACATCTTGGGACACTGTGTTACCTCTACCAGGCTCCTCCCTCACATCTTGGGACACTGTGTTACCTCTACCAGGCCCCTCCCTCACATCTTGGGACACTGTGTTACCTCTACCAGGCTCCTCCCTCACATCTTGGGACACTGTGTTACCTCTACCAGGCTCCTCCCTCACATACTCTTTCACCCCCTGCTTAAAGAGCACGACTTCTAGCAGTATTAATTGACAACTGTTACATCCCAAATGGTACCCTAGTCCTTTTACAGTACACTACCTTTTGATCAGGGCCAATAGGGATATGGTCTAAAGTAGTGCACTATATAGGGAATAGGGTGCAATAGGGATATGGTCTAAAGTAGTGCACTATATATAGGGAATAGGGTGCCATAGGGATCTGGTCTAAAATAGTGCACTATATATAGGGAATAGGGTGCCATAGGGATCTGGTCTAAAGTAGTGCACTATATAGGGAATAGGGTGTCATTTGGAACACACATCCCATGTTGATGCCTGATGATATGGATGTTTCTTTGCAGGCCTTTGTGTTCCACGCCTCTACATGAAACTAGGAGGAAAGACTTATCATTGTCAAATCACATTTTATTGGTCACATACACATGGTTAGCAGATGTTAACGCGAGTGTAGCGAAACGCTTGTGTTTCTAGTTCCCGACGATGCAGTAATATCGAACAAGTAATCTAACAAATTCACAACAACTACCTTATACACACAAATGTAAAGGGATGAATGAGAATATGTACATATAAATATATGAATTAGCGAAGGCCGAACGGCATAGGCAAGATGCAGTAGATGGTATAAAATACAGTATATACATATAAGATGAGTAATGTAGGATATGTAAACATTATTAAAGTGCCATTATTTAAAGTGACTTGTGATCCATTTATTAAGTCAATTTATTTAAGTGGCCAGAGATTTGAGTCTGTATGTTGGCAGCGGCCACTAAATGTTAGGGGTGGCTGTTTAACAGTCTGATGGCCTTGAGATAGAAGCTGTTTTTCAGTCTCTCGGTCCCAGCTTTGATGTACCTGTACTGACCTCGCCTTCTGGATGATAGCGAGGTGAACAGGTTCCGATGCAACCATCTCTGAGATGGCCGCCTCGCTTCAGGTCCTTAGAAAACTATGCAGTTATTTCTTGGGGGTCAGGTGGAGTTAAAGATCTCTTGAAGGACATGGGGAGACGGAGGGGTACCTTTACATACCTGGTAGAGCTCGACCCTCTGTTCGTTCCTATTGGCAGCAGAGTTTGGAACCCTGAGAACACGGAACTCGGCTCGGAACAGGTTGGTGGAGTTCCTCTCCATGGCCGACACGTTGAAACGGAACACTTTGGAGGTGATGCCTTTAGGACAGTAGGGAAGGTCATCTGTAGGACAGAGAGAAGAGACCACAGTCAGTAACAATGAACCAGATTATGGGGTGATGGCATTGGGAGAGTAGGGCACGTTGTTGGATTCAGAGAGGAGACAGTGGAGCAGGTTTTTGGAGACAGAGGAGACAGTAGGGCGGGTTGTTGGCGACAGAGAGGAGACAGACAGTAGGGCAGGTTGTTGGAGACAGAGAGGAGACAGACAGTAGGGCAGGTTGTTGGAGACAGACAGTAGGGCAGGTTGTTGGAGACAGACAGTAGGGCAGGTTGTTGGAGACAGACAGTAGGGCAGGCTGTTGGAGACAGACAGTAGGGCAGGTTGTTGGAGACAGACAGTAGGGAAGGCTATTGGAGACAGAGAGGAGACAGACAATAGAGCAGGCTGTTGGAGACAGACAGTAGGGCAGGTTGTTGGAGACAGACAGTAGGGCAGGTTGTTGGAGACAGACAGTAGGGCAGGTTGTTGGAGACAGACAGTAGGGCAGGTTGTTGGAGACAGACAGTAGGGCAGGTTGTTGGAGACAGACAGTAGGGCAGGCTGTTGGAGACAGACAGTAGGGCAGGTTGTTGGAGACAGACAGTAGGGCAGGCTGTTGGAGACAGACAGTAGGGCAGGTTGTTGGAGACAGACAGTAGGGCAGGCTGTTGGAGACAGACAGTAGGGCAGGCTGTTGGAGACAGACAGTAGGGCAGGCTGTTGGAGACAGACAGTAGGGCAGGTTGTTGGAGACAGACAGTAGGACAGTTTATTTGTAAGAAACAGGCATAGGAGGACAGAGCTCAGTAATGCTTGCACACTGATGTTAATACTCTTAGCACAGCCGGTCAGGTCTTCTGTAAGAGAGACAGGAGACAGAAGAAAGAGATGCTTGATCACTTTGGAGGCGATGTCCCCCGGGCCGTAGGGAAGGTCACCTATTACAGTCAGAGGAGGAAAAGGAAGTACTGCTACAATGTGAGGTCATCTATACATTTTGGTGAATGCCTATTTTTATCCAAACATTGATGAAGGCTGTCACCCAAATGAATCCGTTTGCTCTGACCTCTGCTGCTTGAAAATAAAAACTAAATAATATCTCACTGTAGGATTTCCCTTTTTCCCCAGTATATGCCTTATGAACCCAGCACACAAAAACTTTGTTATTACAGCATATTTAGTTGAACACGCCAATTCCTCTTTCTACAGACAGAAGAGACCCAGCTCAGTAACAATGTTGCTTTCAAACCAACATGCAGATGACTGTAAGTTTAGCACAACGCTAAACCAGTGGACTCCAGACTGGTTTTTAACCACAAGTTATCATTGCAAACTTCACAGGGGTGAGGGTGCCGCTAACAGCTAGCCTCCCCGCTGTCCGACTGCTGGCTCAAATCAGGGCGGTTCTGCCTCGCAACACATGTGACCGCCCTGTTTCGCCAACATAACCAATGGGTTGAGACACTCAAAAATGGGTACTTCTTGAGGGACCCCATCCGCGACATTTCAAGGTAGCTGTCGAGTGACCTTACGTCACGTTCTTACCTCCGTTACAAAAAAATGTCCGCTTTGTACAGAATGAATGTCAACGTGAATCTAATACCTTCTCAGACAAGTAATTGATGCCCTTATAAAAAAATTACGTCAGAAAACTTCCTACCCATTGATCAAAATTGGTTGAAAGACATCTTTTCAAACCACAAATATGTATTTTCAAAGCCTTTTCAAACCACAAATATGTATTTTCAAAGCCTTTTCAAACCACAAATATGTATTTTCAAAGCCTTTTCAAACCACAAATATGTATTTTCAAAGTCTTTTCAACATCTTGTGCGCGTAGATACACATTGAATCACCGCTGATAAACCAAGAGTTGACTCGGTAGATACTTCCCCTGCATAGTTCAGTAGACACCACATTTCCTCCTTAACGTAGTTCATCTCTTCAGACACGTTGTTTTCCCGCGTCACATTTAGCCGCAGCTCACATTGTTATTCGTCCCAAATGGAACCCCATTTCCTATGTAGTGCACTACTTTTGACCACTACCCATAGAGCTTTGGTCAAAAAAGGAATTGCACTATATAGGAAATATGATTTCCATTTGTGACACAGCCAGTAATTATTAAGGATGTAATGCAGTCCATGCTCTCAAACGACTTTACTACTTTCCTGAATGGACCACTTACGCATGGCTTCGGCATGGAACCTGATAACACGCTTCTGTTATCAGCTGAAGTCAAGGGGGCTAGAAGCGTCTGGGGGTGGGGGGTGGGGGCGGGGGTGGGGGGGGTACATTTATTTTCTCAGTGAAGTAGTGTCCCTGTTTGACTTGAAGTGACTTGACCTCTCTGGTATTCGGCGTATCAAAAACCTTGCTGTCCTCAGTGGGCTGGGATTGACCCCTACACCAGCTCTACGACCATATTCAGAGTGCTGATATAAGATCAGGTCCTCTCTGTCCATATTAATATTATTCAACATGATCTAAAAGGTCAAACGAATCCTAGAATCAGCTCTCCTACTACTCTGGGTTTGTGAATACAGGGATAGCCCAGCCCAAACCAGTACAGACCAGCCCAGTACAGACCGGACCAGCCCAGACCAGAGTTGGTGGTTGAAGTTATCCCTCTAGGGGGCTGTGCTTTGGCAAAGTGGGTGGGGTTATATCCTTCCTGTTTGGCCCTGTACTGGGGGTATCATCGGATGGGGCCACAGTGTCTCCTGACCCCTCCTGTCTCAGCCTCCAGTATTTATGCTGCAGTAGTTAATGTGTCGGGGGGCTTGGGTCAGTCTGTTATATCTGCAGTACTTCTCCTGTCTTATCCGGTGTCCTGTGTGAATTTAAGTATGCTCTCTCTAATTCTCTCTTTCTCTCTTTCTTTCTCTCTCTCGGAGGACCTGAGCCCTAGGACCATGCCTCAGGACTACCTGGCATGATGACTCCTTGCTGTCCCAAGTCCACCTGCTGCTGCTCCAGTTTCAACTGTTCTGCCTGCGACTATGGAACCCTGACCTGTTCACCGGACGTGCTACCTGTACCAGACCTGCTGTTTTCAACTCTCTAGAGACAGCAGGAGCGGTAGAGATACTCTTAATGATCGGCTATGAAAAGCCAACTGACATTTACTCCTGAGGTGCTGACTTGCTGCACCCTCGACAACTACTGTGATTATTATTATTTGACCATGCTGGTAATTTATGAACATTTGAACATCTTGGCCATGTTCTGTTATAATCTCCACCCAGCACAGCCAGAAGAGGACTGGCCACCCCTCATAGCCTGGTTCCTCTCTATGTTTCTTCCTAGGTTTTGGCCTTTCTAGGGAGTTTTTCCTAGCCACTGTGCTTCTACACCTGCATTGCTTGCTGTTTGGGGTTTTAGGATGGGATTCTGTATAGCACTTTGAGATATCAGCTGATGTAAGAAGGGCTATATAAATAAATCTGATTTGATCCAGTACTCACAGCCCTTCAGCTCCGACCACATGATGACTTCTCTACAACACCTACCCTCCGCTCCTCCATCCCTGACCTCAAATTACCCTGTCCATCCCTTTCTTTCCCTTTAACTTTCTTTCATTTGCACCTGTCAGGGATTTGAAGCGGTGCAGACGCTAGCCTTAGATCCGCCAAATGTCAACAGTGTACCTAAAGCCTTTCAGCAGAGCTGTCAGGAGCTAACGTGTTTGTCCACACCACACTAAAGAGGTGGGAAAGGAAAGGAGTGATGTCACTGGCTCGGGATGTCAACAGCAGATCCACCGAAAGCGAAACTTCTCCAGAAAGAGAGAAAAGACAGAAACAGAGACAGAGACAGAGAGAGACAGAGACAGAGACAGAGACAGAGACAGAGACAGAGAGAGCGAGAGAGAGAGAGAGAGAGAGAGAGAGAGAGAGAGAGAGAGAGAGAGAGAGAGAGAGAGAGAAAGAGAGAGAGGAGAGACAGAGAGACAGAGACAGAGAGAGAGAGAGAGAGATAGAGAGAGTGACAGAGACAGAGAGAGAGAGAGAGAGAGAGAGAGAGGAGAGACAGAGAGAGAGAGAGATATATATATATAGAGAGAGAGAGAGAGAGTGACAGAGACAGAGAGAGAGAGAGAGAGAGAGAGAGAGAGACAGAGAGAGTGACAGAGACAGAGACAGAGACAGAGACAGAGAGAGAGAGAGAGAGAGAGAGAGAGAGAGATAGATAGAGAGAGAGGAGAGACAGAGAGAGAGAGAGCGAGAGAGAGAGAGAGAGAGAGAGAGAGAGAGAGAGAGACAGAGACAGAGAGAGAGACAGAGAGAGAGGAGAGACAGAGAGAGAGAGAGAGAGAGACAGAGACAGAGACAGGGACAGAGACAGAGACCTATGCTCTGTCCCAAATGGCACCCTATTCCCTACCTTTGATGAGAGTCTAGTCGTGCACTGTTTTGGGTTCTTTTTGCTGTATCTGTCCACCAGTTAGGTCTTGACCGCAGTACTTTCTGGGAAATACGCCTCTCTGCAAACACAGGAAGCCAGTCCTCTCAGTCTCTCACCTCCCTCTAAAACACTTATTCTGGTGTGACTCACAGTTACTCTGGTCTGAAGAAGTAGAGAGGTCTGGTCTGAAGTAGGAGGGGTCTGGTCTGGTCTGAAGTAGGAGGGGTCTGGTCTGAAGTAGGAGGGGTCTGGTCCAAAGTAGGAGGGGTCTGGTCTGAAGTAGGGGTGGTCTGGTCTGAAGTAGGAGGGGTCTGGTCTGAAGTAGTAGAGGTCTGGTCTGAAGTAGGAGGGGTCTGGTCTGAAGTAGGAGGGGTCTGGTCTGAAGTAGGAGGGGTCTAAAGTAGGAGGGGTCTGGTCTGAAGTAGGAGGGGTCTGGTCTGAAGTAGTAGAGGTCTGGTCTGAAGTAGGAGGGGTCTGGTCTAAAGTAGGAGGGGTCTGGTCTGGTCTGAAGTAGGAGGGGTCTGGTCTGAAGTAGGAGGGGTCTGGTCCGATGCAGGAAGATACGGGTCTGAAGTAGGAGGGGTCTGGTCTGAAGTAGTAGGGGTCTGGTCTGAAGTAGGAGGGGTCTGGTCTAAAGTAGGAGGGGTCTGGTCTGGTCTGAAGTAGGAGGGGTCTGGTCTGAAGTAGGAGGGGTCTGGTCTGAAGTAGGAGGGGTCTGGTCTAAAGTAGGAGGGGTCTGGTCTGAAGTAGGAGGGGTTTGGTCTGAAGTAGGAGGGGTCTGGTCTGAAGTAGGAGGGGCCTGGTCTGTAAAGTAGGAGGGGTCTGGTCTGAAGTAGGAGGGGTCTGGTCTGAAGTAGGAGGGGTCTGGTCTGAAGTAGGAGGGGCCTGGTCTGCAGTAGGAGGGGTCTGGTCTGAAGTAGGAGGGGTCTGGTCTGAAGTAGAAAAGGCTTTGAACAGATCTAGTAAGGTGGAAAGCACCTTGATCAAGGGATATATCTTTAAAGATGTTCTTTATATGAGGAAGTTTGCCAGTTGGACTTCACCAGGTGCACAAAGGGAGGTTCGTCATAACACTAATATAATGGCATCATGATATGTGCACTCTTTATTTACACAATCAGGGGTACCATATTGGCCAGTGGCTCTACAGTGGCAAGAAAAAGTATGTTAACCCTTTGGAATTACCTGGATTTCTGCATATATTTGACATAACATTTGATCTGATCTAAGTGACAACAATAGACCAACAGTGTGTTTAAACTAATAACACACAAATTATTTTATTTTTCTTGTCTATATTGAATACATCATTTAAACATTCACACTGTAGGTTGGAAAAAGGATGTGAACCACTAGGCTAATGACTTCTCCAAAAGCTAATTGGAGTCAGGATTCAACTAACCTGGAATCAAATCAATGAGACGAGATTGGAGATGTTGGTTAGAGCTGCCCTGCCCTATAAAAAACACTCACAAAATTTGAGTTTGCTATTCACAAGAAGCATTGCCTGATGTGAACCATGCCTCAAACAAAAGAGATCTCAGAAGACCTAAGAGTAAGAATTGTTGCCTTGCATGAGGCTGGAAAGGGTTACAAAAGTATCTTTAAAAGTCAGTCCACGGTAAGACAAATTGTCTATAAATGGAGAAAGTTCAGCACTGTTGCTACTCTCCCTAGGAGTGGCCGTCCTGCAAAGATGACTGCAAGAGCACAGCGCAAAATGCTCAATGAGGTTAAGAAGAATCCTAGAGTGTCAGCTAAAGACTTACAGAAATCTCTGGAACATGCTAACATCTCTGCTGAGTCTACGATATGTAAAACACTAAACAAGAATGGTGTTCTTGGGAGAACACCACGGAGAAGCCACTGCTGTCCAAAAAAACATTGCTGCACATCTGAAGTTCGCAAAAGAGCACCTAGATGTTCCACAGCACTTCTGGCAAAATATTCTATGGACAGATGAAACTACAGTTGAGTTGTTTGGAAGGAACACATAACACTATGTGTGGAGAAAAAAAAGGCAAAGCACACCAACATCAAAACCTCATCCCAACTGTAAAGTATGGTGGAGGGAGCATCATGGTTTGGGGCTGCTTTGCTGCCTCAGGGCCTGGACAGCTTGCTATCATCGACGGAAAAATGAATTCCCAAGTTTATCAAGAAATTTTGTTGGAGAATGTAAGGCTATCTGTCCGCCAATTGAAACTCAACAGGAGGTAGGTGATGCAACAGGACAACGACCCACAAGACAGATGTAACAACAGAATGGCTTCTGGAGCGGCCCAGTCAGAATCCTGACCTCAACCCGATTGAGATGCTGTGGCATGACCTCAACAGAGCAGTTCACACCAGACATCACAAGAATATTGTGGAACTGAAACAGCTTTGTAAAGAGGAATGATCCAAAATTCCTCCTGACCGGTGTGCAGGTCTGATCCGCAACTACAGAAAACGTTTGGTTGAGGTTATTGCTGCCAAAGGAGGGTCAACCAGTTATTAAATCCAAGGGTTCACATACTTTATCCAACCTGCACTGTGAATGTTTACATGGTGTGTTCAATAAAGACATGAAACATTATAATTGTTTGTGTGTTATTAGTTTAAGTAGACTGTGTTTGTCTATTGTTATGACCTAGATGAAGATCAGATAAAGGTTTATGACCAATTTATCCAGGTCATTCTAAAGGGTTCACATACTTTATCTTCCCGCTGTATAACAATGTTCAACCGGTGTGCACTATTTTCTTGAGTAATTCAAGCCACTAGAAATTCTCAGGTATAAAGACTCACTCCCACAACAGTGTGAAGACGGTCATCCTGGCATTGAAAGACCTTTCAAAAACGTAGCTCTCTTCCTCTCTGAGGTAAGTGGAAATCTAAAAGTCTGTAGCCAGCTGAGGGAAAGGGCGATGTGCACAACAGAGAATATATAAAAACCATCCTCCATGTTTGCTGCTGGCTCCTTCCAGAAAGCAGCATATGCTGAAGTCATTATTCCCATTGGGGGGAATTCTGTCTATGCATGTGTAACGGATGTGAAATGGCTAGCTAGTTAGCGGGTGCGCGCTACTAGCGTTTCAATCAGTTACGTCACTTGCTCTGAAACCTAGAAGTAGTGTTGCACCTTGCTCTGCAAGGTGTGCAGCGATGGGTAACGATGCTTCGTGGGCGACCGTCGTTGATGTGTGCAGAGGGTCCCTGGTTCGCGCCCGTGTCGGGGCGAGGGGACGGTTTAAAGTTATACTGTTACACATGATGACGCTATTGACAACAGACAAGTGTACCCAGCTCTTTTAAGCTCTCTTATGCACTTTGCACTGTTTTTTAACTTTCATTTATAGTTATGTTGTATTGTATCTCATGTGTATGCAGCTCTCTTGGTCAGAGCTCACCTGGAAGAAACTTCACCTATACTGTTACAGATGACTATTGTCACCTATTGTCACTTATTGTCACCTAACAGTAACCTATACTGTTACAGATAACTATTTTTCTATACACTATAAGGGATAATAGTTTATTATGATGAGCCAAGTGGCTAAAGAGGAAGATCATCAATCAATATCAATATTGATCGAGATCATTAAGATAGTTTGACCTTTGACCCCCAGGGAAAACTGTAACGTTATAGAGTTTTGTAAACCAGAGAAAGGGTGTACCCTAAATGGGAGCAGGGTGAAGTTTCCCCTAGACACTGATCTTGGGTCAGTTTGACTTTTACCCCACTCATGGATAAGGTTAGTATTGGGGGGAGGGGAAGCTGATCCTAGATCTGTGTCTAGGGGTAACTTCACCCCGGAGCCAGTTTTGTGAAGTTGCCCCTAGACACTGATCTTGGGTCATTTTTGCACCCCCCCCCCCCCCCCCCCCCACTAATTGTTAAAGTTAGGCTTGAGGGAGGGAGAAGCTGATCCTAGATTTGTCCCTAGAGGAAACTTCACCCCTGGAGCCTCCTCAATATTCATTACTCATTATGATTGTTTACATTGTGCTTTTAACTGGGCTTCAGGACGTAGTAGGGGAGCTGAAAGGCAGCAATCTGTCCTCGCTGTGTTGCTTTTTGTCAGGACCTCTTTATATGATCCAACACAGAGCTATGGGGAAGGGAGAGGCATTTTACTACAGCACTTGTTGATTTCAAAGGGACCATGATGCAATGGGCTTTGCGTCGACCCACAAGGCCTTCTTCCAATTCTTCCACACTTAAGAACACTATACCTCCCTCTCCCTCTCTACCCCTCCCTCTCTTTCTACCCCCCCCCCCCTCCCTCTCACGTCTCTTCTCAGAAATTGTGACTCAGACATCACAGACAGTGTGTGGTGGGGAGTGGCTCTCTATAAAGGTGATATGTAGGTGAGATAGGGAAACGGGAGATAGTGGGGAGTGGGGAGTGGATCTCTGGCTAAGGAGTGGAGGAGGTCCTCCCCTCAGCTA
The DNA here is from genome assembly GCF_029448725.1 of Salvelinus fontinalis. NCBI lineage: Eukaryota > Metazoa > Chordata > Actinopteri > Salmoniformes > Salmonidae > Salvelinus > Salvelinus fontinalis. The sequence continues at coordinate 39,834,022 of NC_074691.1, read as the reverse complement.
AGTTTTCCTGTCTCCATGTTAACTTTCCCTGTCCTCCCCCTCAGCTAAGTTTTCCTGTCTCCATGTTAACTTTCCCTGTCCTCCCCCTCAGCTAAGTTTTCCTGTCTCCATGTTAACTTTCTGTCCTCCCCCACAGCTAAGTTTTCCTGTCTCCATGTTCACTTTCCCTGTCCTCCCCCTCAGCTAAGTTTTCCTGTCTCCATGTTAACTTTCCCTGTCCCCCCCCTCAGCTAAGTTTTCCTGTCTCCATGTTAACTTTCCCTGTCCTCCCCCTCAGCTAAGTTTTCCTGTCTCCATGTTAACTTTCCCTGTCCTTCCCTCAGCTAAGTTTTCCTGTCTCCATGTTAACTTTCCCTGTCCTCCCCCTCAGCTAAGTTTTCCTGTCTCCATGTTAACTTTCCCTGTCCTCCCCCTCAGCTAAGTTTTCCTGTCTCCATGTTAACTTTCCCTGTCCCCCCCCTCAGCTAAGTTTTCCTGTCTCCATGTTAACTTTCCCTGTCCTCCCCCTCAGCTAAGTTTTCCTGTCTCCATGTTAACTTTCCCTGTCCTTCCCTCAGCTAAGTTTTCCTGTCTCCATGTTAACTTTCCCTGTCCTCCCCCTCAGCTAAGTTTTCCTGTCTCCATGTTAACTTTCCCTGTCCTCCCCCTCAGCTAAGTTTTCCTGTCTCCATGTTAACTTTCTGTCCTCCCCCACAGCTAAGTTTTCCTGTCTCCATGTTCACTTTCCCTGTCCTCCCCCTCAGCTAAGTTTTCCTGTCTCCATGTTAACTTTCCCTGTCCCCCCCCTCAGCTAAGTTTTCCTGTCTCCATGTTAACTTTCCCTGTCCTTCCCTCAGCTAAGTTTTCCTGTCTCCATGTTAACTTTCCCTGTCCTTCCCTCAGCTAAGTTTTCCTGTCTCCATGTTAACTTTTCCTATCTCCCCTCAGCAAGGCTTCCCCTTCCCTTCCTCAGCCCTGTTCCAATCAGCTTGTGCAGATGTCCCTCTCATTTGGGCCTGGCTGAAACTAAAACAGACACATCTGGTGAGAGGGACTGGGTCCATGGTGGAAAAAGAGGGAGGGAAGAGGAGGAGTGGGAAGGAGGAGTGGGAAGGACTTTACACAAAACACCAGTCTTCTGGATTGAAATAGGTTGGGGGAAAGAGCCGAGGCAACTTCCAGGTTAAATCCACAACATAGCTTCTACTAGTCCCACGTCTCACGGAAGTCATAGACACATTCCTGAACATAAGGCCAATAAAGTGAACTGAACAGAAGTTAGCACATCTAAGGCGATCTTAAACAGATCGTTTCTGACACATTCCATCTGTGTACTCGCAGGGTTTCCCAAACTCAGTCCTCATGACCTCAAAGGGGTGCACGTTTTGGTTTTTGCCCCCAGCACTACACAACTGATTCAAATAATTTAACTTTTCATCAAGCTTTGATCATTTGACAATCAGCTGTGTCGTGTTATGGAAATTACACAAAACGACTACCCATTGGGGTCCCGAGGACCGAGTTTGGGAAACGCTGGTCTAATGTATCCTATCCACACACTCCATATATGCAACATACAGAGTTGATTGGTTCCTATCCGTTGTCAACTGTCAACTATGTAAAGCCCAGATAGAACCCATCATTATCATGATAAATAGATAAACCACTAATTTTGAAGTTTTCAAAATTACGCATTTGGCACGCTCTCTATTCATTGATCTGGTGCGTAATAGAGCACCCAACTACCATCAAAAAGAGTTTCACCAAAAATAACAATAGAAAATAGCTTATCAACCAAAAGAGCATTAAGATGAATATAACATAACACGACTTAGCCTACTATTTTCTGGCGGTCCCTGGACCATGTTGAATTTGTATATCTCTTTGGCATAATATTCGGTCTCCGTGTTGTCTTGGCCGCAACTTTGCTGCCGGTCTCTCCCCAACTCCTCAAGCAGCTCCCGGGTACTGTTATACAACGACTGGATCTGGTAGGAGACCTGACTGGGTCCCAGGGAGTGTGGCGGGCTGGTCAGCCGGAGCTTACTCAGTATCTGTCCCCGTATCGCCTCGAACCTCTTCCGCTTCACATGATCGATATCCACCGTGGCGCAGGTTGACAGAGACAGACTGGTGGTCGTGTAGTTTAGGAGAAGGACCAACAGAAGAGCTTTACCGAGATACATGTTTCTGTTGCTCAATTATGCACTTGGTTTGTGAAGCACTTAGGTGAACAAATGTAGTCTAATAACGGATTCACACCGGTGACTATTTCCCAAGTTTCCTACGCGTAAAAGTATGTTTAAACTTTCAAAATCAACTTCATAGCAGTTTACAAAAAACTATTTTCTCGCACTTTCCTTTGGCTTCTTCATACACGTATGTCCTCTCCCGAGGAAATCCATTTTCGCTGGTTTGTGATCCATGGAAATCCAGGTGTGTATTCAGCCATCAGACATCTATCGCCCAGCGGTTCCAAATGAATCAATTTCCAAGCGCAGGTCAAACTAAAATCTACTCAGCGCAATAACGGTCTCAATCATCATTCTAGTAGCTGAACGCATACCGCCTATGGACTTTTCTTTCTCGTTCTTCTATTTAACCCTTTTCGTTCACTTAGGTCGCCCGACTCGCCGTACAACTGTGCATCCTTCCTTTTTGTATTTTCTAATTGTCATGAACAACTTCGTGCCACTGACCCGCACGCACCTTCTCCTGACAGTGCCCGACTAACTTCACGTTGCAGAGCTGTGCGCCCTCCAGCACCGGCTCACGTTTGTTTTATACGGACGGCTGTGACGTTTTGATGGAGGAAGGACCACAGGTCATCTATCCCATGACCATAACTCTATTCTGTGGAGAAGTTCTCAAATCTCAAATATAACTTATTATCAGTTCAATATAATGTGTCATATCATATGTAATTCTAAACGTTTATCATATTTTATATATTTTTTTAATAGTTTAAAATGATAAAGTTTAGTTGTATATCATTACTTGTCCAAGGATCAATGTCGCTTGTAGGCTATTTTGATAGCATGCAATTACTCTTGAGGTGATTTTATTGATCTGATTGCGTTAATCACTGTTGTTAGAGGAACATGTTAGAATAGCGGCATCAGTAATTAACTTGGTAACGAAGGTGGACAGATCAACTGCTGCTCCTGTCCTTTTGAAATAGACAGTACTCCCTCTAGTGGAACATCAACGGTATTGTACATTGAAACATGTCTGACACAAACCAGACCCAAGCAATGCCTGCTATCACATCCCTGTCTTATCCTTGTTATCGCTGCTCATAATGCATTTATTTCATTTCTAGATAAATATAGTACATGATACACCATCATTTGCACCATCGAGGATAGATGGACTTGTTCCATAACAGCTGAACCAAAGTCTGAGTCCCAAGTGACACCCATGGGCTCTGATCAGACGTAACGCACTATATAGGGAATAGGGTGCCAGTAGTGCACTATATAGGGAATAGGGTGCCAGTAGTGCACTATATAGGGAATAGGGTGCCAGTAGTGCACTATATAGGGAATAGGGTGCCAGTAGTGCACTATATAGGGAATAGGGTGCCAGTAGTGCACTATGTAGGGAATAGGGTGCCATTTGGGATGCAGAACAAAATCCACTTTACTAGAAATTCCAGGGACATTACTCCAATAGAGAGTTTCCAAAGTAGTCCGTCTTTCAAACCCCCCGTTCCGTCAGGATTCCCGCACACTCAGGAACCTCAAACCATGATCCCTGATGAAATCCATTCTTCCGCCATGTTTATTTTGTAGGTCCTCTTAAGTTGTTGTATTTACAGGACGGCTTTTTTTTTTCTTCTCAGCATCGTTTCATTTTTATTCCTAGAATATACTGTATCCACTGGCTGGTTACATTTCTCAGATCCCTTCTACGGGTCAAAGGTCATATTGAACTTTAGTTTAGACCCAATCATGGGGCAGGAATGGCGTTTCACTAGCTATAACGTTTACCACCGGTATGCATAGTGATATGAAACATTCATCAATGTCCAAATAAGTACTGTATGTTTGTTTAGGCATGAGTACAGTTTCTCAGATATGCTTAAAGAAAAATAAATATTTCAGTATTTTTTTTCTCAAATAAATTAGCAAAAACAAAATGTTTAAGTCTTTCCACTTTGTCGCTATTGTCTGCTGCTATCCTTCTCTCTCTCTCATCTGTCTGCTGCTATCCTTCTCTCTCTCTCATCTGTCTGCTGCTATCCTTCTCTCTCTCTCATCTGTCTGCTGCTATCCTTCTCTCTCTCTTATCTTTCTGCTGCTATCCTTCTCTTTCTCTCATCTTTCTCGTGCACAGAGTGTCGTCTCCTTTATCTCTGTAGTTATCTGGGAAAGGAAAGTTAAACCACAGTTATCTGGGAAGGAAAGTTAAACCACAGTTATCTGGGAAAGGAAAGTTAAACCACAGTTATCTGGGAAGGAAAGTTAAACCACAGTTATCTGGAAAGGAAAGTTAAACCACAGTTATCTGGAAAGGAAAGTTAAACCACAGTTATCTGGAAAGGAAAGTTAAACCACAGTTATCTGGGAAAGGAAAGTTAAACCACAGTTATCTGGGAAAGGAAAGTTAAACCACAGTTATCTAGGAAAGGAAAGTTAAACCACAGTTATCTGGGAAAGGAAAGTTAAACCACAGTTATCTGGGAAAGGAAAGTTAAACCACAGTTATCTGGGAAAGGAAAGTTAAACCACAGTTATCTGGAAAGGAAAGTTAAACCACAGTTATCTGGAAAGGAAAGTTAAACCACAGTTATCTGGAAAGGAAAGTTAAACCACAGTTATCTGGGAAAGGAAAGTTAAACCACAGTTATCTGGGAAGGAAAGTTAAACCACAGTTATCTGGGGAAGGAAAGTTAAACCACAGTTATCTGGGAAGGAATGTTAAACCACAGTTATCTGGGAAAGGAAAGTTAAACCACAGTTATCTGGGGAAGGAAAGTTAAACCACAGTTATCTGGGGAAGGAAAGTTAAACCACAGTTATCTGGGGAAGGAAAGTTAAACCACAGTTATCTGGGAAAGGAAAGTTAAACCACAGTTATCTGGGAAGGAAAGTTAAACCACAGTTATCTGGGAAAGGAAAGTTAAACCACAGTTATCTGGGAAGGAAAGTTAAACCACAGTTATCTGGGAAGGAACGTTAAACCACAGTTATCTGGGAAAGGAAAGTTAAACCACAGTTATCTGGGAAGGAAAGTTAAACCACAGTTATCAGGGAAGGAGAGTTAAACCACAGTTATCTGGGAAGGAAAGTTAAACCACAGTTTTCTGGGAAAGGAAAGTTAAACCACAGTTATCTGGAAAAGGAAAGTTAAACCACAGTTATCTGGGAAGGAGAGTTAAACCACAGTTATCTGGGAAGGAAAGTTAAACCACAGTTATCTGGGAAGGAAAGTTAAACCACAGTTATCTGGGAAAGGAAAGTTAAACCACAGTTATCTGGGAAGGAAAGTTAAACCACAGTTATCTGGGGAAGGAAAGTTAAACCACAGTTATCTGGAAAGGAAAGTTAAACCACAGTTATCTGGGAAAGGAAAGTTAAACCACAGTTATCTGGGAAGGAAAGTTAAACCACAGTTATCTGGGAAGGAAAGTTAAACCACAGTTATCTGGGAAGGAAAGTTAAACCACAGTTATCTGGGAAAGGAAAGTTAAACCACAGTTATCTGGGAAAGGAAAGTTAAACCACAGTTATCTGGGAAAGGAAAGTTAAACCACAGTTATCTGGGAAGGAAAGTTAAACCACAGTTATCTGGGAAAGGAAAGTTAAACCACAGTTATCTGGAAAGGAAAGTTAAACCATGCTGATTTCTCAAGGAGTCTCTCTGTGTTGACATACTGTAGCTCCTTAGCCAGTCTCTGCAGGATCTTGCAATGTTTTTTGTTGTTGTTTGTGGTACTATTGTAGTGATCAGTCGTCTACATAAAATAATACTTTCCTCCTTGTGTGGTCGTCGTCCATCTAGGTATCTGGGTCCTCCGCTGTCCCACCATGTACGTTATGGGAACACTCCCCTGATTCCGTATATATATCATTTTCCACATTCATTTCCTTTTTAGTTGCTCCAACCGCTTGATCCCAGGAATGTCTTCTTTCATAAGTTTGGCTCTTTGCTTTGTGCCGGTTGGAATGATCACAACTGAAATTGGCCCCAAAATGGGCCTGGGAACTATTTTGAGAACCTAAAAAAAAATGAGAAGAGGGAATGAGATCTCTTTGTCTTTTCCCTCATGCTGAGATATTTTAGGTTGTTAACTCAGCCCCTGGCATCCCTCAATGATGTTCCCTCCCTTCCTCAATGGGTAATTGCATGCATGCACGCACACAGAAGAGCTTGTGAAGACAGTGACAGCATTACAGAGACATGTCCTATCAGAGGCATGTCCTATCAAGAGTTATGTCCTATCAGAGGCATGTCCTATCAAGAGTTATGTCCTATCAGAGGCATGTCCTATCAAGAGGTATGTCCTATCAGAGGTATGTCCTATCAGAGGCATGTCCTATCAAGAGTTATGTCCTATCAAGAGGTATGTCCTATCAGAGGTATATCCTATCAAGAGGTATGTCCTATCAGAGGTATGTCCTATCAGAGGTATGTCCAATCAGAAGTATGTCCTATAAGAGGCATGTCCTATCAAGAGGAATGTCCTATCAAGATGTATGTCCTATCAAGATGTATGTCCTATCAGAGGCATGTCCTATCAGAGGCATGTCCTATCAGAGGCATGTCCTATCAGAGGTATGTCCAATCAGAAGTATGTCCTATCAGAGGCATGTCCTATCAAGAGGTATGTCCTATCAGAGGCATGTCCTATCAGAGGCATGTCCTATCAAGAGGTATGTCCTATCAGAGACATGTCCTATCAGAGGTATGTCCTATCAGAGGAATATCCTATCAGAGGCATGTCCCATCAAGAGGTATGTCCTATCAGAGGTATGTCCTATCAGAGGCATGTCCTATCAGAGGCATATCCTATCAGAGGTATGTCCTATCAAGAGGTATGTCCTATCAAGCAGCATGTCCTATCAGAGGCATGTCCAATCAGAAGTATGTCCTATCAGAGGTATGTCCTATCAGAGGTATGTCCTATCAGAGGTATGTCCTATCAGAGGTATGTCCTATCAGAGGTATGTCCTATCAGAGGTATGTCCTATCAGAGGCATGTCCTATCAAGAGGTATGTCCTATCAGAGGTATGTCCTATCAGAGGTATGTCCTATCAGAGGCATGTCCTATCAAGAGGTATGTCCTATCAGAGGTATGTCCTATCAGAGATATGTCCTATCAGAGGCATGTCCTATCAAGAGAAAGAGACCATTTTGGACTTGAGATCACACGATTCAGTACTAACCAACAAGCGATTCAGTACTAACCAACAAGCGATTCAGTACTAACCAACAAGCGATTCAGTACTAACCAACAAGCGATTCAGTACTAACCAACAAGCGATTCAGTACTAACCAACAAGCGATTCAGTACTAACCAACAAGCCCAAAATTTTCAAAATCAGAAGTTTCTCAATCATACTGTTTGAAATGATAAAGATGTTAACTATGTATCCTCTATTGGGCTGGAGAAGCAAAGGCCTCTGGGAAATGGCGAGGAGGACCTTTCTGCTCAATGCCACCTCTCTCTCTCTCAGGTGGTAGGTATTTTTTTTACGTGAGGAAATCTCTGAGAAGAAACTTTAAAAAGTTGACTGATCTTAACTCTGTGCTACTCTTGGGTCCAAAACCTCTGTAGTCATCTCCCAGCATCTGTATGTAATCCCAGGTAGTAATCAAGTTAGAACGTTCTCAGTCGAGCCACTAGAGGGTGCTGTAGCCCAACAGACAGATGTGAGAGACACTTCAACTTTGCCCAAAATCTCATCCCAACATAACGTTGTAAAATGTTAAGAGTATAGAGTACGGAATATACTCTCTGGCAACAGTTCCATGGAATTAGATGTTTTCACTAACAAACAAAAAAAAGACTGGCTGACTTGACATAAAGCTCTAATTGTGAAGCGTTTGTTTGGAGTCTGGCTCTGTGGTCGTCTACTGCTGTCTGGATGAGAGGAGCATCAGCACTCAGACAGCAGCCAGGGTAGACAGACGATAGCAGACAAAAGGTCCATGTGTTAGGCTCATCATCATCATCATCATCATGGTACATAAAAGCCTCTGAATGGTCTAGCAGATATCGAGTCTGTTCTCTCTGAAAGGATTACTGAAGACAGTTGTAAGTAGATAATGTAATGCAGTTGTAATTTCCTTAATATATTCGGCAGTCATTGTTGAAATACTATATAATACTATAATGCTATGAAGGCTATGGTGTCTTTGTGTGTACAGTAGAGCAGAGCTCAGTACAGTAGAGTCTCAGAGTAGCGTCCAGTAGAGTAGAGTAGCGTACAGTAGAGTAGAGTAGCGTACAGTAGAGTAGAGTAGCGTACAGTAGAGTACAATAGAGTACAGTAGAGTAGAGTACAGTAGAGTACAGTAGAGTAGAGTACAGTAGAGTACAGTAGAGTAGAGTACAGTATAGTAGAGTAGAGTAGAGTACAGTAGAGTACAGTAGAGTAGAGTACAGTAGAGTACAGTAGAGTAGAGTACAGTAGAGTACAGTAGAGTAGAGTACAGTATAGTACAGTAGAGTACAATAGAGTAGAGTACAATAGAGTACAGTATAGTAGAGTAGAGTAGAGTACAGTAGAGTACAGTAGAGTAGAGTACAGTAGAGTACAGTAGAGTAGAGTACAGTAGAGTACAGTAGAGTAGAGTACAGTATAGTACAGTAGAGTACAATAGAGTAGAGTACAATAGAGTACAGTATAGTACAGTAGAGTACAGTAGAGTACAATAGAGTAGAGTAGAGTATAGTACAGTAGAGTACAATAGAGTACAGTATAGTACAGTAGAGTACAGTAGAGTACAGTAGAGTAGAGTAGAGTATAGTACAGTAGAGTACAGTACAGTAGAGTACAGTAGAGTACAATAGAGTACAGTAGAGTATAGTACAGTAGAGTACAATAGAGTACAATAGAGTAGAGTACAGTAGAGTACAGTAGAGTACAGTAGAGTACAATAGAGTACAGTAGAGTAGAGTAGAGTACAGTAGAGTAGAGTAGAGTAGAGTACAGTAGAGTACAGTAGAGTTGAGTACAGTAGAGTACAGTAGAGTACAGTAGAGTACAGTAGAGTACAGTAGAGTAGAGTAGAGTACAGTAGAGTACAGTAGAGTACAATAGAGTAGAGTACAGTAGAGTACAGTAGAGTACAATAGAGTAGAGTACAGTAGAGTAGAGTACAGTAGAGTACAGTAGAGTACAATAGAGTACAGTAGAGTACAATAGAGTACAGTAGAGTAGAGTACAGTAGAGTACAATAGAGTACAGTAGAGTAGAGTACAGTAGAGTACAGTAGAGTACAATAGAGTAGAGTACAGTAGAGTACAGTAGAGTACCATAGAGTAGAGTAGAGTAGAGTACAATAGAGTAGAGTAGAGTACAGTAGAGTACAGTAGAGTAGAGTACAGTAGAATACAGTACAATACTGTAGAGTCTCAGAGTAGAGTACAGTAGAGTACAGTACAATACTGTAGAGTCTCAGAGTAGAGTACAGTAGAGTAGAGTACAGTAGATTACAGTAGAGTACAATAGAGTAGAGTACAGTAGAGTACAGTAGAGTAGAGTACAGTAGAGTACAGTAGAGTACAATAGAGTAGAGTACAGTAGAGTACAGTAGAGTACAATAGAGTAGAGTACAGTAGAGTACAGTAGAGTACAATAGAGTAGAGTACAGTAGAGTAGAGTACAGTAGAGTACAGTAGAGTACAATAGAGTACAGTAGAGTACAATAGAGTACAGTAGAGTAGAGTACAGTAGAGTACAGTACAATACAGTACAGTAGAGTAGAGTACAATAGAGTACAATAGAGTAGAGTACAGTAGAGTACAGTAGAGTACAATAGAGTAGAGTAGAGTACAGTAGAGTACAGTACAATACTGTAGAGTCTCAGAGTAGAGTACAGTAGAGTAGAGTACAGTAGATTACAGTAGAGTACAATAGAGTAGAGTACAGTAGAGTACAGTAGAGTAGAGTACAGTAGAGTACAGTAGAGTACAATAGAGTAGAGTACAGTAGAGTACAGTAGAGTACAATAGAGTAGAGTACAGTAGAGTACAGTAGAGTACAATAGAGTAGAGTACAGTAGAGTAGAGTACAGTAGAGTACAGTAGAGTACAATAGAGTACAGTAGAGTACAATAGAGTACAGTAGAGTAGAGTACAGTAGAGTACAGTACAATACAGTACAGTAGAGTAGAGTACAATAGAGTACAATAGAGTAGAGTACAGTAGAGTACAGTAGAGTACAATAGAGTAGAGTAGAGTAGAGTACAATAGAGTAGAGTAGAGTACAGTAGAGTACAGTAGAGTAGAGTACAGTAGAATACAGTACAATACTGTAGAGTCTCAGAGTAGAGTACAGTAGAGTACAGTACAATACTGTAGAGTCTCAGAGTAGAGTACAGTAGAGTAGAGTACAGTAGAGTACAGTAGAGTAGAGTACAGTAGAGTACAATAGAGTACAGTAGAGTAGAGTACAGTAGAGTACAGTAGAGTAGAGTACAGTAGAATACAGTACAATACAGTAGAGTCTCAGAGTAGAGTACAGTAGAGTACAGTAGAGTATGGTAGAGTACAGTAGAGTACAGTAGAGTACAACAGAGTACAGTAGAGTAGAGTACAGTAGAGTACAGTACAATACAGTAGAGTACAGTAGAGTACAGTAGAGTACAACAGAGTACAGTAGAGTAGAGTACAGTAGAGTACAGTACAGTGCAGTAGAGTACAGTAGAGTACAGTAGAGTAGAGTACAACAGAGTACAGTAGAGTAGAGTACAGTAGAGTACAGTACAGTGCAGTAGAGTACAGTAGAGTACAGTAGAGTAGAGTACAACAGAGTACAGTAGAGTAGAGTACAGTAGAGTACAGTACAGTACAGTAGAGTACAGTAGAGTGCAGTGCAGTAGAGTGCAGTGTAGTAGAGTGCAGTGCAGTAGAGTACAGTGCAGTAGAGTGCAGTGCAGTAGAGTGCAGTGCAGTAGAGTACAGTGCAGTAGAGTGCAGTGCAGTAGAGTACAGTACAGTATAGTACAGTGCAGTAGAGTACAGTACAGTGCAGTAGAGTACAGTACAGTGCAGTAGAGTGCAGTGCAGTAGAGTGCAGTGCAGTAGAGTACAGTGCAGTGCAGTAGAGTACAGTGCAGTGCAGTAGAGTAGTAGTTATTTTGAAGCATGACAGTAGGTAGAGCAGACAGGCCTTCTGGCAGGGGCTTTCCAGTGATGTCATCATGTCACCACATGCCAGGGGTGCTTTGTAACTGTCACGGGCCAGAAGTACCGTGAAACACACACACACAGGTTTTATGACAGAATGGAAGCTGATGATTATAGTTTTTTAACTCCGCTGGTCTGGGGAAGAAATTACGAGTCCTCACTGTCCGAAACCTAGTACACATGTATCTGACCAAGACAAGACCGAGACACTCGATATGTGGTCTCTAGACTGGTCTCGAGTAATACAACACTGGTCATAATATAACGATTGAAATGGCTCTGTTTCTTTGAAACGGTTGTGAGTGTAATGTTCACTGTTCATTTCTTATTTTTTGTTTATTTGAGAGAGAGAGAGAGAGAGAGAGAGAGAGAGAGAGAGAGAGAGAGAGAGAGAGAGAGAGACAGAGAGAAAGAGAGAGACAGAGACAGACAGAGACAGACAGAGACAGACAGAGACAGACAGAGACAGAGACAGAGACAGAGACAGAGACAGACAGACAGACAGAGGCAGGCAGGCAGGCAGGCAGACAGACAGACAGACAGACAGACAGACAGACAGAGGTTGATAAAATACTTTGTTTTTGTCCATCACTTTCCAAGAGATAAAGCTCTGCATTGACTGCCAAATAACTGAGACGTCAACACAAAAACTCATGGGTAAAACATGACATCACGGCTAGGCTGATGGCCATGACAACACGCTGATGTGGTAAACAGGTGAACTACCTCACTATCTACGATCTCCTATTCCCATCAATCACCATCCCAGACCATCTAGTGGAAAAAATAAACATGCCTATTTTCCATTGACTGTATTTTTTAATTGATTGATATTTGAACAACAATGTTTAGCCAATGACAGCCATAATCAGAGTGTGAATTTATGCATCAACATGGCTGTATAGTAGTAGAGCATCTGTTTAATAGTGAATAAAAAAGGCCAGAGGGGATAAAGGGCCTTCGGAAAGTATTCAGATCCCTTGACTTTTTCCCAAATAATGTTACGTTACAGCCTTATTCTAAAAATGGATGAAATAAAATAAAATTGTATTTGTCACAAGCGCCGAATACTACAGGTGTAGACCTTACAGTGAAATGCTGAATACTACAGGTGTAGACCTTACAGTGAAATGCTTACTTACAAGGCCTTAACTAACAACGCAGTTTTACTCACAATCTACACACGATACCCCATAATGACAAAGTGAAAACTGTTTTTTTGACATTTTTGCAAATTTCTAAAACCAACAATAACACCTTATTTACATAAGTATTCAGACCCTTTGTTGTGAGACTTTATATCTTTTTAGTGACAGGGGGCAGTATTCTGAAATTTGGATGAATGAGGTGCCCAAAGTAAACTGCCTGTTACTCAGGCCCAGAAGCTAGGATATGCATATAATTGGTAGATTTGGATAGACAACACTCTAAAGTTTCCAAAACTGTTAAGAAATTGTCTGTGAGTATAACAGAACTGATATGGCAGGCGAAAACCTGAGGAAATTCCATCCAGGAAGTGGGATTTTTTGATGTGGGTGATTTTCAATTGAATGCCTATAGAGTATCTAATGGGTTAGGACCCAGATTGCAGTTCCTATGGCTTCCACTAGATGCCAACAGTCTTCAGACATTGTTTGAGGCTTGTTTTCTGAAAAATGAAGAAGAATGACACCTTTCTGTCAGTGGACTGTATAAGCATGCAGAGCTGGTTTGCGCGCGTGACCAAGTACGAGCCCTTCGTTGTTTTTCCTTTCTATTGAATACGCTATTGTCTGGTTTAAATATTATCGATTAATTAGGCAATTGGCAACCAAAGGATTAATTATAAACATCATTTGACATGTTTCGACGAACTTTACCGGTACTATTAGGATGTATTCGTCCGCATGTTTTGACCGCCTTTGAGCCAGTGGATTACTGAACAAAACGCACCAACAAAACTGAGTTTTTGGGATATAAAGATGGACTTTATCGAACAAAACAAATATTTATTGTGTAGCTGGGACTCTTGTGACTGCAACCAGATGAAGATATTCAAAGGTAAGTGATATATTTTATCGCTATTTCTGACTTTCGTGACTGGAAAATGTTTGTATGCTTTTTTAAGCGGAGCGCTGTCCTCAGATAATCACATGGTATGCTTTCGCCGTAAAGCCTTTTTGAAATCTGACAAAGCGGCTGGATTAACAAGAAGTTAATATTTAAGTCGATGTATAACACTTGTATTTTTATGAATGTTTATTATGACTATTTCTGTATTTTGAATTTGGTGCTTTGCAATTTCACAGGATGTTTTCGAGGTGGGTCGCTAGCGGCATACCTGCGCCAAACAGGATATTAAGCTCAGGTGCATCCTGTTTCCATTGATCATCCTTAAGATCTTTCTGCAACTTGATTGGAGTCCACCTGTGGTAAATTCAATTGATTGGACAGGAGTTGGAAAGGCACACACCTGTCTATATAAGATCCCACAGTTGACAGTGCATGTCAGAGTAAAATTCAAGCCATGAGGTCGAAGGAATTGTCTGCAGAGTTCCGAGACAGGATTGTGTCGAGGCACAGATCTGGGGAAGGGTACCAAAAAATGTCTGCAGCATTGACGGTCCCCAAGAACACAGTGGCCTCCATCAGTTTTAAATGGAAGAAGTCTGGAACCACCAAGACTCTTCCTAGAGCTGAGAAATCTGGAGAGAAGGGCATTGGTCAGGGAGGTAACCAAGAACCCGATGGTCACTCTGACGGAGTTCTAGAGTTCCTCTGTGGAGACGAGAGAACCTTCCAGAAGGACAACCATCTCTGCAGCACACCACCAATCAGGTCTTCATGGTAGAGTAGTCAGATGGAAACCACTCCTCAGTAAAAGGCACATGACAGCCCGCTTGGAGTTTGCCAAAAGGCACCTGAAGACTCTCAGAAAATGATAAACAAGATTCTCTGGTCTCATGAAACCAAGATTTAACTCTTTCCTACGGTGAAGCATGGTGGTGGCAGCATCATGCTGTGGGGATGTTTTTCAGCAGCAGGGACTGGAAGACTAGTCAGGATCGAGACAAAGATAAACAGAGCAATGCACAGAGAGATCCTTGATGACAACCTGCTCCAGAGCGCTCAGGACCTCAGACTGGGGCGAAGGACAATGACCCTAAGGACACAGCCAAGACAACGCAGGAGTGACTTCAGGTCTCTGAATATCCTTGAGTGTCTCAGCCAGAGCTCAGACTTGAACCCGATCGAACATCTTTGTAGAGACGTGAAAATAGCTGTGAAGCGACGCTCCTCATCCAACCTGACAGCGCTTGAGAGGATCTTCAGAGAAGAATGGGAGAAACTCTCCAAATACAGGCGTGCCAAGCTTGTTGTGTCATAGCCAAGAAGACTCAAGGCTGTAATCGCTTTCAAAGGTTCTTCAACACAGTACTGAGTAAAGGGTCTGAATACTTATTCATTTCTAAAAAACTTTTTTTGCTTTGTCATTATGGGGTGTTGTGTGTAGATTGATGAGGAAAAGAAACCATGTAATTAATTTTAGAATAAGGTTGTAACGTAACAAAATGTGGAAAAAGTGAAGGGGTCTGAATACTTTACGAAGGGACTGTATATGGCCATTATACAACGGCTAAGGGCTGTTCTTATGCACGACACAACACGGAGTGCCTGTACAAAGCCCTTAGCCGTGTTATATTGGCCATATACCACAAACCCCCGAGGTGCCTTATTGCTAATAATAAACTGGTTAGAGCAGTAAAAATAAATGTTTTGTCATACGCGTGGTATACGGTCTGATACACCACAGCTTTCAGCCAATCAGCATTCAGGGCTCGAACCACCCAGTTTATAATCATGTATATATTCAATGACTCTCTGTCCTCTGGTCCAGAAAGTGCCTAGCTCAGCAGATAAGATCCTACCTCTACCCGGACCACGATGCAGATTGGACAGATTGGACAGCCTTCACCCCATTGACTCCCGACGGCCGACAGACACAAGATGGCGGTTTATAACACCCAGTCCTAAGCTGGTCGGCCAGAATCAACAGACAAATAGCATAGAAGGAGGAGAAAGGTGTTGTGGGGGGAAACCTGTATGTACTGTGCAATCATTGTTGAAATACTACATAATACTATAATGCTATGATGGCTAAGGCTTCTTTGTGTGTAGAGCACAGTAGAGTACAGTACAGTACAGTGCAGTATAGTAGAGTAGAGTAGAGTAGAGTAGCGTAGAGTACAGTAGAGTACAGTAGAGTAGAGTAGCGTACAGTAGAGTACAGTAGAGTGCAGTAGAGTAGAGTAGCGTACAGTAGAGTAGAGTAGAGAACAGTAGACTACAGTACAGTGCAGTACAGTAGAGAAGCGTAGAGTAGAGTACAGTAGAGTACAGTACAGTAGAGTAGAGTACAGTAGAGTAGAGTACAGTACAATAGAATACAGTAGAGTACAATAGAGTACAGTAGAGTACAGTACAATAGAGTACAGTAGAGTACAGTACAGTAGATTACAGTAGAGACCAGTAGAATACAGTATAATGCAGTACAGTAGAATACCGTACAGTAGAATACAGTATAATACAGTATATTAGAATACAGTACAGTAGAGTACAGTATAATACAGTATATTAGAATACCGTACAGTAGAATACAGTATAATACAGTATATTAGAATACAGTACAGTAGAATACCGTACAGTAGAATACAGTAGAATACTGTATATTAGAATACAGTACAGTAGAATACAGTAGAATACAGTACAGTAGAATACAGTAGAATACAGTAGAATACAGTAGAATACAGTACAGTAGAATACAGTAGAATACAGTACAGTAGAATACAGTATAATACAGTACAGTAGAATGCAGTGCAGTAGAATACAGTAGAATACAGTAGAATACAGTAGAATACAGTACAGTAGAATACAGTAGAATACAGTAGAATACAGTACAGTAGAATACAGTACAGTAGAATACAGTAGAATACAGTACAGTAGAATACAGTAGAATACAGTAGAATACAGTACAGTAGAATACAGTAGAATACAGTACAGTAGAATACAGTACAGTAGAATACAGTACAGTAGAATACAGTACAGTAGAATACAGTAGAATACAGTACAGTAGAATACAGTATAATACAGTAGAATACAGTACAGTAGAATACAGTAGAATACAGTACAGTAGAATACAGTAGAATACAGTACAGTAGAATACAGTAGAATACAGTACAGTAGAATACAGTACAGTAGAATACAGTAGAATACAGTACAGTAGAATACAGTAGAATACAGTAGAATACAGTACAGTAGAATACAGTACAGTAGAATACAGTACAGTAGAATACAGTACAGTAGAATACAGTAGAATACAGTATATTAGAATACAGTACAGTAGAATACCGTACAGTAGAATACAGAATAATACAGTATATTAGAATACAGTACAGTAGAATACCGTACAGTAGAATACAGTATTATACTGTATATTAGAATACAGTACAGTAGAATACAGTAGAATACAGTACAGTAGAATACAGTAGAATACAGTACAGTAGAATACAGTAGAATACAGTACAGTAGAATACAGTACAGTAGAATACAGTACAGTAGAATACAGTAGAATACAGTACAGTAGAATACAGTATAATACAGTAGAATACAGTACAGTAGAATACAGTAGAATACAGTACAGTAGAATACAGTAGAATACAGTACAGTAGAATACAGTAGAATACAGTACAGTAGAATACAGTACAGTAGAATACAGTAGAATACAGTACAGTAGAATACAGTACAGTAGAATACAGTGCAGTAGAATACAGTACAGTAGAATACAGTAGAATACAGTAGAATACAGTACAGTAGAATACAGTAGAATACAGTAGAATACAGTACAGTAGAATACAGTACAGTAGAATACAGTACAGTAGAATACAGTACAGTAGAATACAGTACAGTAGAATACAGTAGAATACAGTACAGTAGAATACAGTATAATACAGTAGAATACAGTACAGTAGAATACAGTAGAATACAGTACAGTAGAATACAGTAGAATACAGTACAGTAGAATACAGTAGAATACAGTACAGTAGAATACAGTACAGTAGAATACAGTAGAATACAGTACAGTAGAATACAGTAGAATACAGTACAGTAGAATACAGTAGAATACAGTAGAATACAGTACAGTAGAA
>NC_074691.1:39711495-39811495 GCF_029448725.1 Salvelinus fontinalis | reverse complement strand
GTGTAGTGGAGGTATACGATTGATTAATTATGTAGTAGTCTACACAAATCGTAAAGCTGCTGTAAACTAGCCGACAACAAAAGCTAGCTAGCTAGACCTTGTGGAAACCACTGATCGTTATCGTGCAGTGACCTGTTGGCCTTCAAGATGGCAGACATTTTACATTTGAAAGGTAGATGCACATAGCCTGTCTTCTCTTGAGAGCCAGGTCTGTCTACGATGGCCTCTCTCAATAGGAAGGCTTTGCTCACTGAGTCTGTACGTAGTCAAAGCTTTCCTTCATTTTGGGTCCGTCACAGCTTTCCAATGCGTCAAGTAATTATCTTTTTGTTTTCACGTGATTTGGTTGTGTTGCTGTCCTGGGGGTCTGTTTGTGTTTGTGAACAGAGTCCCAGAACCGACTTGCTTAGGGGGCTCTTCTCCAGGTTCATCTCTCTGTAGGTGAGGACTCTGTGGGGTCTGTTTGTGTTTGTGAACAGAGTCCCAGAACCGACTTGCTTAGGGGGCTCTTCTCCAGGTTCATCTCTCTGTAGGTGAGGACTCTGTGGGGTCTGTTTGTGTTTGTGAACAGAGTCCCAGAACCGACTTGCTTAGGGGGCTCTTCTCCAGGTTCATCTCTCTGTAGGTGAGGACTCTGTGGGGTCTGTTTGTGTTTGTGAACAGAGTCCCAGAACCGACTTGCTTAGGGGGCTCTTCTCCAGGTTCATCTCTCTGTAGGTGAGGACTCTGTGGGGTCTGTTTGTGTTTGTGAACAGAGCCCCAGAACCGACTTGCTTAGGGGGCTCTTCTCCAGGTTCATCTCTCTGTAGGTGATGGCTTTGTTATGGAAGATTTGGGAATCGCTTCCTTTTAGGTGGTTGTAGAATTCAACGGCTCTTTTCGGGATATTGATAATTAGCGTGTATCGGCCTGATTTTTGCGTTGTACACAGAGGATGTTTTTGCAGAATTCTGCATGCAGTCTCTCAATTGGGTGTTTGTCACAACCATGACGGGAAATTAATTCTATAACTGATTCAAATGTTTTTAATTGGTACGTCGAATTTTATGTCCCTTTTGATTGCGTAGAAGGCCTTCCTTGCCTTGTATCGAATCGTTTGCAACTTTGGGGAAGTTAAGGGTACCATTGTTTAGGTCTAGGCAGGTATAGTTTTGTGCGTGCTTTAGGGCAACAGTGCAACAAATACATACATGTATTTGTAGTCCTGGCAACTGGACCATTTTTGGAACACCATTATTTGTGTCTTACTGAGATTTACTGTCAGCTCCCAGGTCTGACAGAATCTGTGCAGAATATCTAGGTGCTGCTGTGGGCCCTCCATAGTTGGGGAAAGAAGCACCAGATCATCAGCAAACAGTAAACATTTTACTTCAGATTCTAGTAGAATGAGGCCGGGTGCTGCAGACTGTTCTAGTGCCCTCGATAATTTGTTGATATATACAGTACCAGTCAAAAGTTTGGACACACCTACTCATTCAAGAGTTTTTCTTTATTTTTTTACTATTTTCTACATTGTAGAATAATAGTGAAGACATCAAAACTGTGAAATAACACATATGGAATCATGTAGTAACCAAATCAATGTTCAACAAATATTTTATATTTGAGATTCTTCAAATTAGCCATCCTTTGCTTTGATGACAACTTTGCACACTCTTGGCATTCTCTCAACCAGCTTCACCTGGAATGCTTTTCCAACAGCCTTGAAGGAGTTCCCACATATGCTGAGCACATGTTAGCTGCTTGTATGCTGAAGAGCGTGGGGCTCAAGCTCGTTTACTGTCTCGCCCCACGGCCATGTGGAAAGAAATCTGTGTTTTTTGCCAATTTTAAATGGACACTTGTTGTTTGTGTACATGGATTTTATGTTGCACCCCCCCACCCCCCCCCACCCATGAATTTATATAGCAGACCCTCATGCCAAATTAAGTCAAAAGCCTTTTTGAAGTCAACAAAGCATGAGAGGACCTTGCCTTTGTTTTGGTTTAGTTGTTTGTCAATTATGGTGAATACGTGATCTGTCGTATGGTCATTTGGTTAAAAGCCAATTTGACATTTGCTCCGGACAATGTTTTCACTGAGGAAATGTTGGAGTCACTGTTAATGATAATGCAGAGGTTTTTCCAGAATCAAAGGAGATGATTGTACAACGCCACGTTGTATTCCTTGTCGCATCTATGCGCTCTCCTCCTGTCACCTCTTCCCCTCACTTGTGGACTTTAATGCACAATACATCAGTTGTATGTGAGCAGGTAAAAAAAAAACTTACCTTGACTTGGAAGAGTTCCAGTGTTGTGTTGGAAAGTCATAGCCAGCTAGCTAACATAGCATCCCTTTAGCACCCCATAGCATCCCGTTTGAGCAGGGTTTCTCAGTAGGCTAAACTAGCTAGCTGCATTTGCTAGCCAAGTAAGTGAAACTGAACAAAAAGACAATCTCTCTCTCTCTATTTCACTCTCGCTTCCCCTTCATTTTGGAAGAAATCAATTTGTTCAAAACTGTTCAACTATTCTCTTTCTCTCTATTTGAAGTCAACTACTCACCACATGTTATGCACTGCAGTGCTAGCTAGCTGTAGCTTATACTTTCAGTACTAGATAATTATCTGATCCTTTGATTGGGTGGACAACATGTCAGTTCATGCTGAAAGAGCTCTGATAGGCTGGAGGATGTCCTCTGGAAGTTGTCATAGTTACTGTGTAAGTCTATGGAAAGGGGTGAGAACCATGAGCCTCCTGAGTTTTGTATTGAAGTCAATGTACTCAGAGGAGGACTGAAACTAGCTGTCCTCCGGCTACACCATGGTGCTACCCCAAAGAGAGCTGTTGAGGCTACTGTAGACCCTCTTTGCAAAATAGTGTGTTTTAATAAATTATTTGGTGACGTGATGATATTTAGTGCAGTTTTATCTAAAAAGGATAACTTTTTAAATGTTTTACCTTTTACATTTTTATGAAATTCACTGAGGAGGATGGTCCTCCCCTTCCTCCTATGAGGAGCCTCCACTGATGGATAGGCACAACATACAGACAACGAACACAATAGCATTTTATCAACGTCAATTTAAATGCACAGATATATTGTGACGAGATCCTGAAGCACATTGTCGTGCCGTTCATCCGCCGCCATCACCTCATGTCGCAATGATTTGTACACAATTCCTGGAAGCTGAGAATGTCCCAGTTCTTTCACGGCATGCATAGTCACCAGACACGTCATCTATTGAGCATGTTTGGGATGCTCTGGATAGACGTGCACGACAGCGTTTTCAGGTTCCCGCCAATATCCAATAACTTCGCACAACGATTGAAGTGGAGTGGGACAACATTCCACAGGCCACAGTCAACAACCTGATCAACTCTATGTGAAGGAGATGTGTCGCGTGATGTGTCGCATGAGGAAAATGGTGGTCACACCAGATACTGATTGGTTTTCTGATACACGCCCCTACCTTTTTATTAAGGTATCTGTGACCAACAGATACATATCTGTATTCCCAGTCACATGAAATCCATAGATTAGGGTGTAATGAATGCATTTAAATTCACTGATTTTAACTTATATGAAATGTAATCTTTGAAATTGTTACGTTTATATTTTTGTTCATTGCCTTCGGAAAGTATTCAGACCCCTTGAGTTTTTCCTCATTTTGTTACATTACATATCGGATAAATGGTGTATTCATACATCTTCGTTTAGTTGTTTGTTTAGAATTGGTTAGATTCTAGGTATTCTTCAATCACATTGAGCTGTTTTCTGATGTGTCGTTCCTTCTATATTTCTGGGCTGTGAATTGGTGTAGGCTCAGGATTCAAGTCTCTTGATTTTGGTTAGAATGGTTTCTCAAATTCTTTCTTATTTTTATTGCATTACTTAACAAACCATTTTACATTTTGTATATATTTTTTTATTATGATAGGGAAGCTCAAATATACTGTTTAGGTTTTTTAATGGCAAGTTTACACCATCACTATTGCAGTGAAACGTTTTTGTCCAGGAAGTTATCTGAAAGGGAATGAATTTGTTGTTGCCCAATTGTTTTTTTTTTTAGAAGGTTTCTACAGTACTTTCATTCTCTGTTTATAGCATTTCTTAATATTGCGCATTTCCTTTGGCTTTGATGCTTCCTGATTTGAGTATTGTTCTGTTCAAGTAGAGTGGGATTTTGCTGTGATTTGATAAGGGTGATAGTGAGCTGACTGAATGCTCTGAGAGTCTCTGAGTTTAGGTCAGTGATGAAAGTAGTCTACAGTACTACAGCCAAGGGATGAGTTGTAGGTGTACCTACCATAGAAGTCCCCTCAAAGTCCTCCATTGACTATGTACAGACCCAGTCTGCGACAGAGCTGCAGGAGTTGTGAACTGTCATAGTTGTGTCTAGAGGAGGCATGTGGGGGAGGGAATACTGTCACCTCCAGGCAGGTGTTTGTCCCCCTGTGTGCTGAGGGTGTCAGGTTCTTGTCCGGTTCTGGGAGTTCGGTCACCACAGACTAGTACATATCCCTGGGTCTGGAAAATGTTGATCTCCCCCTCTAGGATGGAGAAGATGTCATCGTTAAAGTATGGGGATTCTAGTGGGGGGAAATAGGTAGCACACATGAGGACATTTTTCTCTGTTGAGATAATTTCCTTACTGATTTCTAGCCAGATGTAAAATGTTCCGGTTGTACTAATTTAATAGAGTGGGTTTGGTCTGCTCAATAACAAATTAGAATACCCCCTAAGTCTCTTCCCTGTTTCACACCTGGTAGTTTGGTGGGTGGGACTACCAGCTCTCTGTAACCTAGAGGGCAACAAGTGGCTCCGTCCAAACCAACCATGTTTCTTGAATAACAAAGTCTGTATTTCCAATTTCTTTGATGAAGCCCGGGATCTTGCTCTTTAGGCCAAAGACAGATGACCTCCGACCTTGAATATTCCATGATGATATACTGTAGTAAAGCTTTGTGTTCCATAGTGTTTCTGGCTCCGTGTGGAGTTCCTCAATGACCTCATCCATCCGGCTACTTTATCGTCAGCCATTTTGTCTTCCCGTGACACACACGGACGCACGTTCGAGTACACAGAGTGTAATGAGAGTAGACGGCTGTGTCAGTAGTCTTAGGTGTGTGTGTGTGTGTGTGTGTGTGTGTGTGTGTGTGTGTGTGTGTGTGTGTGTGTGTGTGTGTGTGTGTGTGTGTGTGTGTGTGTGTGTGTGTGTGTGTGTGTGTGTGTGTGTGTGTAATGGGATGTGAGGGAGAAAACCCCTGCTCTGCCATAGACCAGCTTCCTGTCTAGACTCTGAATGAGCAGGCCAGCCTCACTGTGACCCAGCCAGCGATTTCCCTGTGTGTGTGTGTGCTATTGTATGTGTTTGTATGTCTTCCATCAAAAAAAATATCCTCCTCAACCACAAGACCACTCATTCCTCCTCAACCACAAAGACCAGTCATTCCTCCTCAACCACAAAGACCAGTCATTCCTCCTCAACCACAAGACCAGTCATTCCTCCTCACCCACAAAGACCAGTCATTCCTCCTCAACCACAAGACCAGTTATTCCTCCTCACCCACAAAGACCAGTCATTCCTCCTCAACCACAAGACCAGTCATTCCTCCTCACCCACAAAGACCAGTCATTCCTCCTCAACCACAAGACCAGTCATTCCTCCTCACCCACAAAGACCAGTCATTCCTCATCACCCACAAAGACCAGTCATTCCTCCTCAACCACAAGACCAGTCATTCCTCCTCACCCACAAAGACCAGTCATTCCTCATCACCCACAAAGACCAGTCATTCCTCCTCAACCACAAAGACCAGTCATTCCTCCTCAACCACAAAGACCAGTCATTCCTCCTCACTCACAAAGACCAGTCATTCCTCCTCAACCACAAGACCAGTCATTCCTCCTCAACCACAAAGACCAGTCATTCCTCCTCAACCACAAAGACCAGTCATTCCTCCTCAACCACAAAGAACAGTCATTCCTCCTCAACCACAAAGACCAGTCATTCCTCCTCAACCACAAAGACCAGTCATTCCTCCTCACCCACAAGACCAGTCATTCCTCCTCAACCACAAAGACTAGTCATTCCTCCTCAACCACAAGACCAGTCATTCCTCCTCCACCACAAGACCAGTCATTCCTCCTCAACCACAAAGACCAGTCATTCCTCCTCACCCACAAAGACCAGTCATTCCTCCTCACCCACAAAGACCAGTCATTCCTCCTCACCCACAAAGACCAGTCATTCCTCCTCAACCACAAGACCAGTCATTCCTCCTCACCCACAAAGACCAGTCATTCCTCCTCAACCACAAAGACCAGTCATTCCTCATTAAACAAAAATGAAATCCTGTCTTCAGACATACTTTTCCTAGAAATCTAGATATCCTTTTCTGCTAGGTTTCCCTCTCTATTTTCCCCCAACGTCGGTCTGTCAGTCTGTCAGATGGAGTTGGTGTGAAGAATTCAGCTCGTTCTTCCTGAGTCCAGGGCTGAGTTCCGACAGGCCCTGGGTTCTTCTTCCTGAGTCCAGGGCTGAGTTCCAACAGGCCCTGGGTTCTTCTTCCTGAGTCCAGGGCTGAGTTCCAACAGGCCCTGGGTTCTTCTTCCTGAGTCCAGGGCTGAGTTCCGACAGGCCATGGGTTCTTCTTCCTGGGTCCAGGGCTGAGTTCCGACAGGCCCTGGGTTCTTCTTCCTGAGTCCAGGGCTGAGTTCCAACAGGCCCTGGGTTCTTCTTCCTGAGTCCAGGGCTGAGTTCCAACAGGCCCTGGGTTCTTCTTCCTGAGTCCAGGGCTGAGTTCCAACAGGCTCTGGGTTCTTCTTCCTGAGTCCAGGGCTGAGTTCCGACAGGCCCTGGGTTCTTCTTCCTGAGTCCAGGGCTGAGTTCCAACAGGCCCTGGGTTCTTCTTCCTGAGTCCAGGGCTGAGTTCCAACAGGCCCTGGGTTCTTCTTCCTGAGTCCAGGGCTGTGTTCCAACAGGCTCTGGGTTCTTCTTCCTGAGTCCAGGGCTGAGTTCCAACAGACCCTGGGTTCTTCTTCCTGAGTCCAGGGCTGAGTTCCAACAGGCCCTGGGGTCTTCTTCCTGAGTCCAGGGCTGAGTTCCAACAGGCCCTGGGTTCTTCTTCCTGAGTCCAGGGCTGAGTTCCAACAGACCCTGGGTTCTTCTTCCTGAGTCCAGGGCTGAGTCCCAACAGGCCCTGGGTTCTGGTCAAAAGCAGTCACCATACCGTAGCTAAAGACTAAAAAATGTTAAAGTAGGCTACAAAAAAGTATACTAAAATTTCTTCCAATCCTGATTTAAAATTCAACGGCTGTTTAGCGTGTTGTTTGACTGGCTTTAGGACCATCGTTCGGAGCGAAACTGCCAGCCTGGGGCCTTTCTCTCTGAGAGCAGAGACAGTGCCAGACAGTTTGCTTTGCAGGTCAGCCGTTTAGGCAGTGCGCCGATTGCTTTGAACTTGATGTCACATTTGAACTCGGCCCTGTAAGCCTCCCTGCCAGCTGTTTTATGCTCCGGTTACTTTCACATTGATGTGAAGATGGCAGCAGGTCCAATAAGCTAGGGGAAGATTGCCCTAAAGTAATTTGAATAAAATGTGCCTAAATTAGCTATAGAATTACTCGTGCCTATGCAGAAATAAATAAAATAATTACAAATACTACACCAGAGAGCATAATTTGGCCATGGTGGATCATTAGCTTCTATATAAAATGTGCTGTGTTTCCGCGCAATTTGTACAGCGTGTCCAGCAAGTAGCTGATTGTTGAGTTGAAAGGGTCAGTGAAAATACAATCCTAAGAAAAACATAGTTTAGAAAGCAAATGGCTACCGCTGAAGAGAGAACACAAAGAGAACACTCTACTCTGGCTCAACTCCCAACTAAGCGAACAGTAGCTTATTGGCACCAGCGGAGAGCATTGGATCAGTACCACTGGGAAGTTCTTTTGGAGACAATAATGTCCTCCTCCAGGCTAGATGGACGTCATATTGCATAATTGATGTCTCCTCTTTTCATGGGTCTACTGATTTGTTTTAGCAGTGTCAGCAGAGTAGGCTACTAATTTGTCATATTAAAAAAAATATGTTGCTTATGTCTCCGGTCATATAAAGTGTAGTAGAATTGCAAATAGCATGAAATGTGTTTATAAAAGTCAAAATGTTTCCCCTGCAAAGAAAGGAGAAGAAACGTCTCTGATTAGGTCTACTATGTCACTATGAGCTCAGGCATTCGTTGTTCAGAACTGCCTGTTTTAAAACGTTAAAAGGTCATCACCTGATCACGTTAAAAGGTCATCACCTGATCACGTTAAAAGGTCATCACCTGATCACGATAAAAGGTCATCACCTGATCACGTTAAAAGGTCATCACCTGGGGAAGGCAGGGTTTCCAGAGAGGAGTGGACTTCCTTGGCCTTGTCACGTGGGATTGTAGATCCTTAAACCGAGAGCGCGACTCCGCATAGTATGTTGTGCCTCGTTTCCCTACATCACTTTGAAGGACCGAAAGGGACTCTTCAGTGTGTAATGGTGAATTGATGAGGAAAAAGGTAAAAAAGGACCACAGACACAGAATACTAGGACCACAGACACAGAATACTAGGACCAGTGACCACAGAATACTAGGACCACAGACACAGAATACTAGAACCAGTGACCACAGAATACTAGAATCACAGACACAGAATACTAGGACCAGTGACCGCAGAATACTAGGACCACAGACACAGAATACTAGGACCAGTGACCACAGAATACTAGAATCACAGACACAGAATACTAGGACCAGTGACCACAGAATACTAGGACCACAGACACAGAATACTAGAACCAGTGACCACAGAGTACTAGGACCACAGACACAGAATACTAGGTGAGACAACCACATATCAACAGTCATAGTAAATACAATTTTCCTCAATGAAGTACACTACATGTCCAAAAGTATGTGGACACCTGCTCGTTGAACATCTCATTCCAAAATCATGGGCATTAATATGGAGTTGGTTCCCCCTTTGCTGTTATAACAGCCTCCACTCTTCTGGGAAGGCTTTCCATTAGATGTTGGAATATTTCTGCGGGGACTTAGTGAGACCTCATTAGTGAGGTCGGTCACTGATGTTGGGCGATTAGACCTGGCTCGCAGTCTGCATTCCAATTCATCCCAAAGGTGTTCGATGGGGTTGAGGTCAGGTCTCTGTGCAGGCCAGTTAAGTTCTTCCACATTGGGTGCAGGCAGCGTTCTCCTGGCATCTGCCAAACACAGATTTGTCCGTTGGACTGCCAGATGGTGAAGCGTGAGTCATCACTCCAGAGAACGTGTTTCCACTGCTCCAGAGTCGAATGGCAGCGAGCTTTACACCACTCCAGACAACGCTTGGCATTGTGCATGGTGGTCTTAGGCTTGTGTGAGGCTGCTCGGCCATGGAAACCCATTTCATGAAGCTCCCAACAAACAGTTCTTGTGCTGATGTTGCTTCCAGGGGCAGTTTGGAACTCGGTAGTGAGTGTTGCAACCGAGGACAGATAATTTTCTGAGCGCAACGTGCTTCAGCGCTCGGTGGTCCCGTTCTGAGAGCTTGTGTGGCCTACCACTTCACGGCTGAACCGTTGTTGCTCCTAGACATTTCCACTTCACAATAAAAGCACTTACAGTTGACCGGGGCAGCTCTAGCAGGACAGAAATATGACGAACTGACTTGTTGGAAAGGTGGCATCCTGTGACAGTGCCACGTTGAAAGTCACTGAGTTCTTCAGTTAAGCCATTCTACTGCTAATGTTTGTCTATGGAGATTGCATGGCTGTGGGCCGGATTTATACACCTGACAGCAACGGTTGTGGCTAAAATAGCCAGAATCCACTAAGTTGAAGGGATGTCCACATACTGCTGTATATATATTATAGCTATCAACACAGTCAGATCTGGGGTGTGTGTGTGTGGGGGGGGGGGGGGTTTCTTTTCTTTTGAATCAACCTGGTAATTTAAAGTATGTATATATGACTTATTCAATAGATGGACACCAAGCTTTGGCCTTTTGACCACCCATCACCCTGTGTTGTTTTCCCAGTAGTGAGTGACACTGACCTCTCCCGTTTGATGCCTCCTAAATATATGCGTGTATTTACACGTTGTCTTGGAGAAGAATACACGACATACATTCGAACCAGGTTTGACACATCCTCTTTTCGCCTCCTTCATCCTTTAATTTCTCACATCGCTGGTTTTCTATATCAGAAGGTGCTCCTCTGACACCCGGTCTGAGTCTGCGGACCAAATGGCACACTATCCCATCGATAGTGCACTACTTTTGAACAGGGCCAATAGGGTTCTGTTCAAGAGGTGTGCACTATATAGGGATTAGGGTGCCGTTTGGGACGCACATTGAGTTAGGACCGATAAAACACCAAAATATTCTATATTCTGGTAAACATGGGAACGCCCTCCACAGCGTGGCATCCTGCCCTGCCTCCTGGGTAATTATGGTATTAACTCAGCCGTGAAGGGCAAGGTCGAAGGGCCGAGTCGGACGAGGTCTGGGGCGGGAAGTGGAGAAGAGAGGAGTAGAATGGGAGGAGAGGAGAGGAGAGTAGAGGAGAGGAGAAGATGAGAAGGGGAGAGGAGAAAGGGAAGAGGAGAAGGAGAAGAGGGGGAGGAGTAGAGGAGGAGGAGAGGAGGAGGAGAAGAGATGAGAGGAGAGGAGAAGGAGAAGAGGAGAAGGAGAAGAGAAGGGAGGAGAGGAGAGGAGAAGGAGAAGAGAAGGGAGGAGAGGAGGAGAAGAGAAGGGAGAAGAGGAGAAGGAGTAGAGTAGAGGAGAATAGGAGAGGAGAAAAGGAGTAGAGGAGGAGGAGAGGAGGAGGAGAGGAGAGGAGAGGAGAAGGAGAAGAGGAGAAGGAGAAAAGGAGTAGAGGAGGAGGAGAGGAGGAGGAGAGGAGAGGAGAGGAGAAGGAGAAGAGGAGAAGGAGAAGAGAAGGGAGGAGAGGAGAAGGGAGAAGAGGAAAAGGAGTAGAGTAGAGGAGAATAGGAGAGGAGAAAAGGAGTAGGGGAGGAGGAGAAGAGAAGAGATGAGGAGAAGAGAGGAGGAGAGGAGAAGGAGAAGAGGAGAAGGAAAAAGAAGAGAGGAGAAGGAGAAGAGAGGATGAGAAGAGAGGAGAGTAGTAGAGAAGAGTAGAGCAAAGAGTAGAGTAGACAGTAGAGGAGAGGAGAGGAGAGGAGAGGAGAGGAGAGGAGAGGAGAGGAGAGGAGAGGAGAGGACAGGAGAGGAGAGGAGAGGGTGAGGAGAGGGTGAGGAGGAGAGGAGGATGAGGTGGACTGGGAAGTAGAAGGTGCCTGTGATGGGCACCATCCCAAAAACCCTTGCTGTCACAGTGGAGGCCAGAGGAGGTACAGGAGATCTTTTGTCTTCAATAATGGAGATTGTGATGAGGTATATGGGGTAGAGGTCGACTGATTATGATTTTTCAACGCCAATACCGATACCGATTATTGGAGGACCAAAAAAGCCGATACCGATTAAATCGGACGATTTTTATTTATTTATTTGTAATAATGACAATTACAACAATACTGAATGAACACTTATTTTAACTTAATATAATCCATCAATAAAATCAATTTAGCCTCAAATAAATAATGAAACATGTTCAATTTGGTTTAAATAATGCAAAAACAAAGTGTTGGAGAAGAAAGTAAAAGTGCAATATGTGCCATGTAAGAAAGCTAACGTTTCAGTTCCTTGCTCAGAACATGAGAACATATGAAAGCTGGTGGTTCCTTTTAACACTAGTCTTCAATATTCCCAGGTAAGAAGTTTTAGGTTGTAGTTATTATAGGAATTGTAGGACTATTTATCTCTATACCATTTGTATTTCATACACCTTTGACTATTGGATGTTCTTATGGGCCCTTTAGTATTGCCAGTGTAACAGTATAGCTTCCGTCCCTCTCCTCGCTCCTACCTGGGCTCGAACCAGGAACACATCGACAACAGCCACCCTCGAAGCAGCGTTACCCATGCAGAGCAAGGGGAACAACCACTCCAAGTCTCAGAGCGAGTAACGTTTGAAACGCTATTAGCGTGCACCCCGCTAACGAGCTAGCCATTTCACATCGATTACACCAGCCTCATCTCGCGAGTTGATAGGCTTGAAGTCATGAACAGTGCAATGCTTGAAGCATTGCGAAGAGCTGCTGGAAAAACGCACGAAAGTGCTGTTTGAATGAATGCTTACGAGCCTGCTCTATCAAATCATAGACTTAATTATAACATGATAACACACAGAAATACGAGCCTTAGGTCATTAATATGGTCGAATCCGGAAACTTTCAACTCGAAAACAAAACGTTTATTCTTTCAGTGAAATACAGAACCGTTCCGTATTTTATCTAACGGGTGGCATCCATAACTCTAAATATTGCTGTTACATTGCACAACCTTCAATGTTATGTCATAATTACATAAAATTCTGGCAAATTAGTTCAAAACGAGCCAGGCGGCCCAAACTGTTGCATATACCCTGACTCTGCGTGCAATGAACGCAGGAGAAGTGACACAATTTCACCTGGTTAATATTGCCTGCTAACCTGGATTTCTTTTAGCTAAATATGCAGGTTTAAAAATATTTACTTGTGTATTGATTTTAAGAAAGGCTTTGATGTTTATGGTTAGGTACACGTTGGAGCAACGACAGTCCTGTTTCGCGAATGCGCACCGCATTGATTATATGCAACGGAGGACACGCTAGATAAACTAGTAATATCATCAACCATGTGTAGTTAACTAGTGATTATGATTGATTGATTGATTGTTTTTTATAAGATAAGTTTAATGCTAGCTAGCAACTTACCTTGGCTTCTTACTGCATTCGCGTAACAGGCGGGCTCCTCGTGGAGTGCAATGTGAAGAAGGTGGTTAGAGCGTTGGACTAGTTAACCGTAAGGTTGCAAGATTGAATCCCCGAGCTGACAAGGTAAAAATCTGTCGTTCTGCCCCTGAACAAGGCAGTTAACCCACCGTTCCTAGGCCGTCATCGTAAATAAGAATGTGTTCTTAACTGACTTGCCTAGTTAAATAAAGCTGTAAAATTTAGTATTTAAAAAATCTGCCAAATCGGTGTCCAAAAATACCAATTTCCGATTGTTATGAAAACTTGAAATCGGCCATTCCGATTAATCTGTCGACCTCTAATATGGGGTGTTGGAAACTTGTGGTGGTAAATAGTGTCGGTGGTGCTACAGGAGGGAAAGTATTTAGCTTTTTTAATGTGTATTTTACCAGGTTGTCCTAATAAAAAAGACCTCTGCAGCATCTATAATTTTGAAATTAACATGATTCCTAAAATAACATAATTATCTATTTTATAATGTTTTCACTAGTTTAGTTTGCATGGCTCCCCAGTACAATATCTCTCTCTCTCTCTCTCCTCTCTCACACACACAGCTGGAGGGATGGTGAAAAAGGGAGGGGAAAATTAACTAATTTCATTAATCTCATTGTCATCCCTTTTCAAGCGGACGCTAATAAGTACAAATTAATATGATTAATCAAATTGACTACATAAACTCATTCCAGGTTTTCAAAGGCGAGAGGGTGTGTTGAGGTGATAGGAAGGTTAAAGAAGTGTTAAGCCTTGAGACAATTGAGACATGGATTGTGTATGTGTGCCATTCAGTGGGTGAATGGAGACGACAAATGATTTACGTGCCTTTGAACGGGGTAACGGTAGTAGGTGCCAGGCGTGTCAAGAGCTGCAACGCTACTGGGTTTTTTCCCCGCTCAACAGTGTCCCGTGTGTATCAAGAATGGTCCACCAACCAAAGGACATCCAGCCAATTCGACACAACTATGGGAAGCATTTGAGTCAACATGGGACAGCATCCCCGTGGAGTCCACATGGGCCAGCATCCCTGTGGAGTCCACATGGGCCAGCATCCCTGTGGAGTCAACATGGGCCAGCATCCCTGTGGAGTCAACACGGGCCAGCATCCCTGTGGAGTCAACATGGGCCAGCATCCCTGTGGAGTCCACATGGGCCAGCATCCCTGTGGAGTCCACATGGGCCAGCATCCCTGTGGAGTCAACATGGGCCAGCATCCCTGTGGAGTCCACATGGGCCAGCATCCCTGTGGAGTCAACATGGGCCAGCATCCCTGTGGAGTCCACATGGGCCAGCATCCCTGTGGAGTCAACATGGGCCAGCATCCCTGTGGAGTCAACATGGGCCAGCATCCCTGTGGAGTCCACATGGGCCAGCATCCCTGTGGAGTCAACATGGGCCAGCATCCCTGTGGAGTCAACATGGGCCAGCATCCCTGTGGAGTCAACATGGGCCAGCATCCCTGTGGAGTCAACATGGGCCAGCATCCCTGTGGAACACTTTCAACACCTTGTAGAGTCCAGGCTTAGAGTCCAGGCTCTGTATATATTTTTATTTTATTTAACGAGGCAAGTCAGTTAAGAACACGTTCTTATTTTCAATGACGGCCTAAGAACAGTGGGTTAACTGCCTTGTTCAGTGGAAAAAA
This sequence comes from Salvelinus fontinalis, assembly GCF_029448725.1. NCBI lineage: Eukaryota > Metazoa > Chordata > Actinopteri > Salmoniformes > Salmonidae > Salvelinus > Salvelinus fontinalis. Next base: position 39,796,988 of record NC_074691.1, on the reverse strand, counting down.
CACAGAATTTTACCTTGTCAGCTCGGGGATTTGATCCAGCAACCTTTCAGTTTGATCCAGCAACCTGCCGCTCCCAGGTAGCCTAGTGGTTGGAGGCTGTTCTGTGGGCAAAAGGGGGGGAGGGGGGGGTGCAACTCAATATTTGGAAGGTGTTCTTAATGTTTTATAAACTCAGTGTGTATAGATATGGAGTTATTGTTAAGGCTAGGGTTAGACTGGAGAACAAAGACAATAACATGATATGACTGAGATCCAACATCATAAATGAAAGGGGAAAAGTGGAGAGCGTGAGAAACCGGTCGGGGTTTAGGAATGTCTGCCAATCGATCACCACTTTGTCTGTTTTCTCTATTTGTAGATTCTAGATCTATTTGTAGATTCTAGATCTATTTGTAGACTCTAGATCTATTTGCAGATTCTAGATCTATTTGTAGACTCTAGATCTATTTGTAGATTCTAGATCTATTTGTAGATTCTAGATCTATTTGTAGACTCTAGATCTATTTGTAGATTCTAGATCTATTTGTAGACTCTAGATCTATTTCTAGATTCTAGATCTATTTCTAGATTCTAGATCTATTTCTATTTCTAGAGCCTGCTTTCTCAACTCTGTCTTGTACCTCCATATTACCGTCCTTCCATGTGTTCTCCCTCGGCCTTCCATGTGTTCTCCCTCGGCCTTCCATGTGTTCTCCCGCGGCCTTCCATGTGTTCTCCCTCGGCCTTCCATGTGTTCTCCCTCGGCCTTCAATGTGTTCTCACTCGGACTTCCATGTGTTCTCACTCGGCCTTCCTTGTGTTCTCCCTCGGCCTTCCATGTGTTCTCCCTCGGCCTTCCATGTGTTCTCCCTCGGCCTTCCATGTGTTCTCCCTCGGCCTTCCATGTGTTCTCCCTCGGCCTTCCATGTGTTCTCCCTCGGCCTTCCATGTGTTCTCCCTCGGCCTTCCATGTGTTCTCCCTCGGCCTTCCATGTGTTCTCCCTCGGCCTTCCATGTGTTCTCACTCGGCCTTCCTTGTGTTCCACCTCGGCCTTCCTTGTGTTCTCCCTCGGCCTTCCATGTGTTCTCCCTCGGCCTTCCTTGTGTTCTCCCTCGGCCTTCAATGTGTTCTCCCTCGGCCTTCAATGTGTTCTCACTCGGACTTCCATGTGTTCTCACTCGGCCTTCCATGTGTTCTCCCTCGGCCTTCCTTGTGTTCTCCCTCGGCCTTCCATGTGTTCGCCCTCGGCCTTCCATGTGTTCTCCCTCGGCCTTCCATGTGTTCTCCCTCGGCCTTCCTTGTGTTCTCCCTCGGCCTTCCATGTGTTCTCCCTCTGCCTTCCTTGTGTTCTCCCTCGTCCTTCCATGTGTTCTCCCTCGGCCTTTCTTGTGTTCTCCCTCGGCCTTCCTTGTGTTCTCCCTCGGCCTTCCATGTGTTCTCCCTCGGCCTTCCATGTGTTCTCCCTCGGCCTTCCTTGTGTTCTCCCTCGGCCTTCCTTGTGTTTTCCCTCGGCCTTCCATGTGTTCTCCCTCGTTCTTCCATGTGTTCTCCCTCGGCCTTCCTTGTGTTCTCCCTCGTCCTTCCATGTTTTCTCCCTCGGTCTTCCATGTGTTCTCCCTCGGCCTTCCTTGTGTTCTCCCTCGGTCTTCCATGTGTTCTCCCTCGGCCTTCCATGTGTTCTCCCTCGGTCCTTCCATGTGTTCTCACTCGGCCTTCCTTGTGTTCTCCCTCAGCCTTCCATGTGTTCTCCCTCGGCCTTCCATGTGTTCTCCCTCGGCCTTCCATGTGTTCTCCCTCGGCCTTCCTTGTGTCCTCCCTCGGTCTTCCTTGTGTCCTCCCTCGGCCTTCCATGTGTTCTCCCTCGGCCTTCCATGTGTTCTCACTCGGCCTTCCTTGTGTTCTCCCTCGGCCTTCCATGTGTTCTCCCTCGGCCTTCCATGTGTTCTCCCTCGGCCTTCCTTGTGTTCTCCCTCGGCCTTCCATGTGTTCTCCCCCGGTCTTCCATGTGTTCTCCCTCGGCCTTCCATGTGTTCTCCCTCGGCCTTCCATGTGTTCTCCCTCGGCCTTCCATGTGTTCTCCCTCGGCCTTCCTTGTGTTCTCCCTCGGTCTTCCTTGTGTCCTCCCTCGGCCTTCCATGTGTTCTCCCTCGGCCTTCCATGTGTTCTCACTCGGCCTTCCTTGTGTTCTCCCTCGGCCTTCCATGTGTTCTCCCTCGGCCTTCCATGTGTTCTCCCTCGGCCTTCCTTGTGTTCTCCCTCGGCCTTCCTTGTGTTCTCCCTCGTCCTTCCATGTGTTCTCCCTCGGCCTTCCATGTGTTCTCCCCCGGTCTTCCATGTGTTCTCCCTCGGCCTTCCATGTGTTCTCCCTCGGCCTTCCATGTGTTCTCCCCTGATCTTCCATGTGTTCTCCCTCGTCCTTCCATGTGTTCTCCCTCGGCCGTCCATGTGTTCTCCCTCGGCATTCCTTGTGTTCTCCCTCGGCCTTCCATGTGTTCTCCCTCGGCCTTCCATGTGTTCTCCCTCGGCCTTCCATGTGTTCTCCCTCGGCCTTCCATGTGTTCTCCCTCGGCCTTCCATGTGTTCTCCCTCGGCCTTCCATGTGTTCTCCCTCGGCCTTCCATGTGTTCTCCCTCGGCCTTCCATGTGTTCTCCCTCGGCCTTCCATGTGTTCTCCATCGGCCTTCCATGTGTTCTCCCTCAGCCTTCCATGTGTTCTCCCTCGGCCTTCCATGTGTACTCCCTCGGCCTTCCATGTGTTCTCCCTCGTCCTTCCATGTGTTCTCCCTCGGCCTTCCATGTGTTCTCCCTCGGCCTTCCATGTGTTCTCCCTCGGCCTTCCATGTGTTCTCCCTCGGCCATCCGTGTGTTCACCCTCGGCCTTCCATGTGAATCCCACATGCTACAGTATTTTGGGACTGTCTCTCAACATCACAGTGATCTGTTACTACATGTATTTTAGCGTATTTGCGTGTAGCTAGTTCTAGGATATCCTCCGTTTTGTCGCTTTGAAATGAATTAACCAATCCATTATTTTTGCTTGCTTTGGTCTGAAGTTTTTGGTTAACTAAAGGTTGACTAAAGGTTCTTCGTCAACATTAGTGTGATATTTCCGATAAGGCAAATTCAATTTGGAACTTTCAATATGAATAGGTCACACCAATAGGCCATTGGCTCATTTCTGACGACAACAACCAGACTATATACAGTATTGTACACATAGGCTAGTGCTATATATAGTGTCAAGCTTGGCCATGCTATTGTTATGCTTTCAGATGTTATATTTGGCTCCATTTATGCGGATCAATGCTGTGATCTATAATGTGAGCGACATAGGGGTCAAAGTTGAAACACATGGGACTGCTCCAGCCCCTCAGCCTTCTGCTTTATTAAACCCAGCTCATGCTTACCGAGATTTATTCCCTACTATATTCACACAGCTGCACCTCACTGAAATCTCTCACCTGCAAATAACGATGAAAATGTATACGATACAGGCTAAAATAACAGTGTAGTGGGCTACCGGTGAGTAGAGGACTACCGGTGAGTAGAGGACTAACGGTGAGTAGTGGACTAACGGTGAGTAGTGGACTACCGGTGAGTAGAGGACTACCGGTGAGTAGTGGGCTACCGGTGAGTAGTGGACTACCGGTGAGTAGAGGACTACCGGTGAGTAGTGGACTCCCGGTGAGTAGTGGACTACCGGTGAGTAGTGGACTACCGGTGAGTAGTGGACTACCGGTGAGTAGAGGACTACCGGTGAGTAGTGGGCTACCGGTGAGTAGTGGACTACCGGTGAGTAGAGGACTACCGGTGAGTAGTGGACTACCGGTCAGTAGTGGACTACCGGTGAGTAGAGGACTACCGGTGAGTAGTGGACTACCGGTGAGTAGTGGACTCCCGGTGAGTAGTGGACTACCGGTGAGTAGTGGGCTACCGGTGAGTAGAGGACTACCGGTGAGTAGTGGACTACCAGTGAGTAGTGGACTCCCAGTGAGTAGTGGGCTACCGGTGAGTAGAGGACTACCGGTGAGTAGAGGACTACCGGTGAGTAGTGGACTACCGGTGAGTAGTGGACTACCGGTGAGTAGTAGACTACCGGTGAGTAGTGGACTACCGGTGAGTAGTGGAGTACCGGTGAGTAGTGGACTACCGGTGAGTAGAGGACTACCGATGAGTAGTGGACTACCGGTGAGTAGTGGACTACCGGTGAGTAGAGGACTACCGGGGAGTAGTGGACTACCGGTGAGTAGTGGACTACCGGTGAGTAGTGGACTACCGGTGAGTGGAGGACTACCGGTGAGTGGTGGACTCCCAGTGAGTGGTGGACTACCGGTGAGTAGAGGACTACCGGTGAGTACTGGACTACCGGTGAGTGGTGGACTACCGGTGAGTGGTGGACTACCGGTGAGTAGAGGACTTCCAGTGAGTAGTGGACTACCGGTGAGTGGTGGACTACCGGTGAGTGGTGGACTACCGGTGAGTAGAGGACTACCGGTGAATAGAAGACTACCGGTGAGTGGTGGACTACCGGTGAGTAGTGGACTACCGGTGAGTGGTGGACTACCAGTGAGTGGTGGACTACCGGTGAGTAGTAAACTACCGGTGAGTAGTGGACTACCGGTGAGTAGAGGACTACCGGTGAGTGGTGGACTACCGGTGAGTAGAGGACTACCGGTGAATAGAGGACTACCGGTGACCAGAGAGTGAATTGGAGCGGAACCGGGAGAGATGCTGTGTAATGAAGTCAGCAAGTAGAGACAGGGTTAAGTGACCACCACAAGATAGAGGGGAGAACCGACGACCACCACTAGATAGAGGGGAGGACCGGTGACCACCACTAGATAGAGGGGAGGACCGGTGACCACCACTAGATAGAGGGGAGGACCAGTGACCACCACTAGATAGAGGGGAGGACCAGTGACCACCACTAGATAGATACGGGGACCAGTGACCACCACCAGATAGATACGAGGACCAATGACCACCACTAGATAGATACGAGGACCAGTGACCACCACTAGATAGATACGAGGACCAGTGACCACCACCAGATAGATACGAGGACCAGTGACCACCACTAGATAGATACGAGGACCAATGACCACCACTAGATAGAGGGGAGGACCAGTGACCACCACAAGATAGAGGGGAGGACCAGTGACCACCACAAGATAGAGGGGAGGACCAGTGACCACCACAAGATAGAGGGGAGGACCAGTGACCACCACAAGATAGATACGAGGACTCGTGACCACCACTAGATAGATACGAGGACCAGTGACCACCACAACGTTTAAGGGAGGACCAGTGAGCACCACTAGGTAGATGCTAGGACCAGTGACCACCACTAGATAGAGGGGAGGACCACTGACCCCCACTAGATAGATGCTAGGACCAGTGACCTCCACTAGTTAAAGGGGAGGACCGGTGACCTCCACTAGTTAAAGGGGAGGACCAGTGACCTCCACTAGTTAAAGGGGAGGACCGGTGACCTCCACTAGTTAAAGGGGAGGACCGGTGACCTCCACTAGATAGATACGAGGACCCGCGAACACCACTAGATAGAGGGGAGGACCAGTGACCTCCACTAGATAGAGGGGAGGACCATTGTCCACCACTAGATAGAGGGGAGGACAAGTGACCACCACTAGATAGAGGGGAGGACCAGTGACCTCCACTAGTTAAAGGGGAGGACCGGTGGCCTCCACTAGTTAAAGGGGAGGACCAGTGACCTCCACTAGTTAAAGGGGAGGACCGGTGACCTCCACTAGTTAAAGGGGAGGACCGGTGACCTCCACCAGATAGATACGAGGACCCGCGAACACCACTAGATAGAGGGGAGGACCAGTGACCACCACTAGATAGAGGGGAGGACAAGTGACCACCACTAGATAGAGGGGAGGACCAGTGACCTCCACTAGTTAAAGGGGAGGAACGGTGACCTCCACTAGATAGAGGGTCCTACCAGTGACCACCACTAGATAGAGGGGAGAACCGGCGACCCCCACTAGATAGATACGATGACCCGCGACCACCACTAGATAGAGGGGAGGACCAGTGACCACCACTAGATAGATGAGAGGACCAGTGACCACCACTAGATAGAGAGGAGGACCAGTGACCTCCACTAGATAGATGAGAGGACCAGTGACCACCACTAGATAGATGATAGGACCAATGACCTCCATTAGATAGATGATAGGACCAATGACCACCACTAGATAGATGATAGGACCAGTGACCACCACTAGATAGATGATAGGACCAGTGACCACCACTAGATAGAGGGGAGGACCAGTGACCACCACTAGATAGAGAGGAGGACCAGTGACCACCACTAGATAGAGAGGAGGACCAGTGACCACCACTAGATAGATGATAGGACCAGTGATCTCCATTAGATAGAGAGGAGGACTAGTGACCACCACTAGATAGAGAGGAGGACCAGTGACCACCACTAGATAGAGAGGAGGACCAGTGACCACCACTAGATAGAGAGGAGGACCAGTGACCACCACTAGATAGAGAGGAGGACTAGTGACCACCACTAGATAGAGAGGAGGACCAGTGACCACCACTAGATAGAGAGGAGGACCAGTGACCACCACTAGATAGAGAGGAGGACCAGTGACCACCACTAGATAGATGAGAGGACCAGTGACCACCACTAGATAGAGGGGAGGACCAGTGACCACCACTAGATAGGGAGGAGGACCAGTGACCACCACTAGATAGAGAGGAGGACCAGTGACCACCACTAGATAGAGGGGAGAACCGGCGACCACCACTAGATAGATGATAGGACCAGTGACCACCACCAGATAGATGAGAGGACCAGTGACCACCACCAGATAGATGAGAGGACCAGTGACCACCACCAGATAGATGAGAGGACCAGTGACCACCACTAGATAGATGAGAGGACCAGTGACCACCACTAGATAGATACGAGGACCAGTGACCACCACTAGATAGAGAGGAGGACCAGTGACCACCACTAGATAGAGGGGAGGACCAGTGACCACCACTAGATAGTTGGGAGGACCAGTGACCCCCACTAGATAGATACGAGGACCAGTGACCACCACTAGATAGAGAGGAGGACCAGTGACCACCACTAGATAGAGGGGAGGACCAGTGACCACCACAAGATAGAGGGGAGGACCACTGACCACCACTAGATAGAGGGGAGGACTAGTGACCACCACTAGATAGAGGGGAGAACCGGCGACCACCACTAGATAGATGATAGGACCAGTGACCACCACTAGATAGAGGGGAGGACCCGCGACCACCACTAGATAGAGAGCAGGACCAGTGACTTCCACTAGATAGAGGGGAGGACCAGTGACCACCACTAGATAGAGAGGATGACCAGTGACCACCACTAGATAGAGGGGAGAACCGGCGACCACCACTAGATAGAGGGGAGGACCAGTGACCTCCACTAGATAGAAGTGAGGACCAGTGACCACCACTAGATAGAGGGGAGAACCGGCGACCCCCACTAGATAGATACGAGGACCCGCGACCACCACTAGTTAAAGGGGAGGACCGGTGACCTCCACTAGATAGAGGGGAGGACCAGTGACCACCACTAGATAGAGGGGAGAACCGGCGACCCCCACTAGATAGATACGAGGACCCGCGACCACCACTAGATAGAGAGCAGGACCAGTGACCCCCACTAGATAGAGAGGAGGACCAGTGACCACCACTAGATAGAGAGGAGGACTAGTGACCACCACTAGATAGAGAGGAAGACCAGTGACCACCACTAGATAGATGATAGGACCAGTGATCTCCATTAGATAGATGATAGGACCAATGACCTCCATTAGATAGAGAGGAGGACTAGTGACCACCACTAGATAGAGGGGAGGACCACTGACCACCACTAGATAGAGAGGAGGACTAGTGACCACCACTAGATAGAGAGGAGGACCAGTGACCACCACTAGATAGGGAGGAGGACCAGTGACCACCACTAGATAGATGAGAGGACCAGTGACCACCACTAGATAGAGGGGAGGACCAGTGACCACCACTAGATAGAGGGGAGGCCCAGTGACCACCACTAGATAGAGGGGAGGACCAGTGACCACCACTAGATAGATGATAGGACCAGTGACCACCACTAGATAGATGATAGGACCAGTGATCTCCATTAGATAGATGATAGGACCAGTGACCACCAGTAGATAGATGATAGGACCAGTGACCACCACTAGATAGATGATAGGACCAGTGACCTCCATTAGATAGATGATAGGACCAGTGATCTCCACTAGATAGATGATAGGACCAATGACCTCCATTAGATGTGCTGTACTTCTATTCCCTTTTCCGGTGAAAGAGCAGTATATGACATTATTCAACATCACATGCAAGCATTGATCCACCGTCACCATGACCTGGCCTCTCTCCCTCTCTCCCTGTCCCTCGTTCTGACTCTCCTTACTCTATATCTGCCTCTCTCTTCATCCCTCCATCCACAGCTTCTCCCTCCTCCCCATTCTCTCCTTCAACCCCCTCCCCGGTCCCCGGTCCCCGGTAACGGAATGCAATAAATGTCGAGCCATCGTTCATTTTAATTCACTCCTCTCCTCCACAGATTAAATGGATCCCTAACCTTGTAGGACAAGGACGTGCATGCCATCTGCGGGGCAGGAGCTGAATTATCCTCCATTCTTCTGGCAGAGAGAGAGAAAGAGAGGGAGAGAGAGAGAGAGAGAGAGGGAGAGAGAGGGGGAGAAAAAGAGTGATAGGGTCAGAGAGGGGGAGTGGGAGAGAGAGAGGGGGAGTGAGAGAGAGCGAGAGAGAGAGAGAGGGGGAGTGGGAGAGAGAGAGGGGCAGTGAGAGAGAGAGAGAGAGAGAGAGAGAGAGAGAGAGAGAGAGAGAGAGAGAGAGAGAGAGAGAGAGAGAGAGAGAGAAAGACGGCCATTCCAATGATAAAGAAAAATAGTCTGGCATGCAAATTACCATCTGCCACATCCAATGAAGAGGCCTGGATGAGAGTGTCGTCATAGAAACTGTCGACAGGGTTAACGAGGCTGAGAGAGGGAGGGAGTGATAGAGAGAGAAAAAAAATAATGGATAAAATAAGTGAAGTGTGATTTATTTGGCAAATTAGGACGTGATGAGTGGATTATGGGTCTAAAGAGAGAGAGTGTTTAGAGGAGGGGTAATTAGACATATCTGAGCTGAATGCTGAGAGAGATTGAGGGATGGAGAGATGGAGAGATTGAGGGATGGAGAGATGGAGAGATTGAGGGATGTAGATATGGAGAGATGTAGAGATGTAGAGATGGAGGGATGGAGGGATGGAGGGATGGAGAGATAGAGGGATGGAGGGATGGAGAGATGGAGAGATGGAGGGATGGAGGGATGGAGAGATGGAGGGATGGAGAGATGGAGGGATGGAGGGATGGAGAGATGGAGGGATGGAGGGATGGAGAGATGGAGAGATGGAGAGATGGAGAGATGGATGGATGAGAGATGGAGGGATGGAGGGATGGAGAGATGGATGGATGGAGAGATGGAGGGATGGAGGGATGGAGGGATGGAGAGATGGAGGGATGGAGGCATGGAGAGATGGAGGGATGGAGGGATGGAGAGATGGAGGGATGGAGAGATGGAGGGATGGAGAGATGGAGAGATGGAGGGATGGAGGGATGGAGAGATGGAGAGATGGAGGGATGGAGGGATGGAGGGATGGAGGGATGGAGAGATGGAGGGATGGAGAGATGGAGAGATGGAGGGATGGAGGGATGGAGAGATGGAGGGATGGAGAGATGGAGAGATGGAGGGATGGAGGGATGGAGAGATGGAGGGATGGAGGGATGGAGAGATGGAGGGATGGAAGGATGGAGAGATGGAGGGATGGAGGGATGGAGAGATGGAGGGATGGAGGGATGGAGAGATGGAGGGATGGAGAGATGGAGAGATGGAGGGATGGAGAGATGGAGAGATGGAGAGATGGAGGGATGGAGGGATGGAGAGATGAAGGGATGGAGGGATGGAGAGATGGAGGGATGGAGAGATGGAGGGATGGAGGGATGGAGGGATGGAGAGATGGAGAGATGGAGGGATGGAGAGATGGAGAGATGGAAGTTGGGTGGGTGGATGTCATTCAGTGCAGACATGGATTAGTAGTATTTATTTTCTTCCAATTACTTTTTGAGTTTGATTGAGCCAGGTCTGGAGTCCCTGATTCCATTGTGCCAGCCAGGCACGATCAACACGGTATGACAACAACTTCAGATCTCTGGAATGTCTTTACACATACTGCCAACAGAGGGCAGTGTTTGTTTTCATAGCACTCCTTCAGCCACAAGAGGGTAGAGGGTAGAGAGTACTGCCAGTAGAGGGTAGAGAGTACTGCCAGTAGAGAGTACTGCCAGTAGAGAGTACTGCCAGTAGAGGGTACTGCCAGTAGAGGGTACTGCCAGTAGAGGGTACTGCCAGTAGAGGGTACTGCCAGTAGAGGGTACTGCCAGTAGAGGGTACTGCCAGTAGAGGGCACTGCCAGTAGAGAGTAATGCCAGTAGAGGGTACTGCCAGTAGAGGGCACTGCCAGTAGAGAGTAATGCCAGTAGAGGGTACTGCCAGTAGAGGGCACTGCCAGTAGAGAGTAATGCCAGTAGAGGGTACTGCCAGTAGAGGGTACTGCCAGTAGAGGGTACTGCCAGTAGAGGGCACTGCCAGTAGAGAGTAATGCCAGTAGAGGGTACTGCCAGTAGAGGGTACTGCCAGTAGAGGGTACTGCCAGTAGAGGGTACTGCCAGTAGAGGGTACTGCCAGTAGAGGGCACTGCCAGTAGAGAGTAATGCCAGTAGAGGGTACTGCCAGTAGAGGGTACTGCCAGTAGAGGGTACTGCCAGTAGAGGGTACTGCCAGTAGAGGGCACTGCCAGTAGAGGGTACTGCCAGTAGAGGGTACTGCCAGTAGAGGGCACTGCCAGTAGAGAGTATTGCCAGTAGAGGGCACTGCCAGTAGAGGGTACTGCCAGTAGAGGGTACTGCCAGTAGAGGGTACTGCCAGTAGAGGGTACTGCCAGTAGAGGGTACTGCCAGTAGAGGGTAGTGTTTGTCCATAGGCTGTGGAGCCACATGTACTGTGCGTTTCCATTTCCCCCAAGCTGTCCTGGATCCTCTGGCTCGGTTCACACCAGGGTCTACAGTCTTCCACTGGTGTTGTTTTGTAGAGAAGCATTGGTTTGCCTAGAGATTGAAAAAGGGAAAATCTTTCCTTAGTAATGTTTACAAATAAATCTGGTTTTGTGTGTGAAATGTTTGTAGTGTTTCAGAAGAGAATGATATAGGGGTCGTTCCCATAAAAGGAGTGCCTTTTGCATCCCTTTTAGGTTTTAAGTCGAAATTGGACACCAATATTGCATTTTTAAATCTTATTATATTGAATGAAGTGCCCTTTAATATCGACCACATGGACAATAAAAAATACAAAAAAAGATTTTTAAAATGAATAAAGGTTTGCTAAAATATCAAAATTCAGCATTTTCAGATGTTTCTCCGTCAACCTTTTGTCACTTCTAGGAAGATTTATTTAAACCTTTTTAACCCTGTAAAGCCCTAGTTGTTGTGTTGTTTTGACAGTCATTTTTGAAAATTATGATTTTATTTTATGTGATTTATAGTGATTCACATCCCTCACATTTTTAAGGTCAACCCTGTTGCGTGAACCCGAACTCTCGTTTTAAAATGGAGTTTCAGTCCTTTTGAAATATATATTTTCCAAAAGAGAACATTCAACATCTAATTGTGATGTCATAGCGTTAAACTAGGTGAAATGGTTCTACAATGTTCTCTTTGTTTTTTGGTGGAAACCTGAACGTGTCGAGCGTTAACCCTGTTACCCATCAGAAAGGTTTACAGTCAACCCTGTTACAGTCAACCCTGTTACAGTCAACCCTGTTACAGTCAACCCTGTTACAGTCAACCCTGTTACAGTCAACCCTGTTACCCATCAGAAAGGTTTACAGTCAACCCTGTTACAGTCAACCCTGTTGCAGTCAACCCTGTTACCCATCAGAAAGGTTTACAGTCAACCCTGTTACCCATCAGAAAGGTTTACAGTCAACCCTGTTACAGTCAGCCCTGTTACCCATCAGAAAGGTTTACAGTCAACCCTGTTACAGTCAACCCTGTTACAGTCAACCCTGTTACCCATCAGAAAGGTTTACAGTCAACCCTGTTACCCATCAGAAAGGTTTACAGTCAACCCTGTTACAGCCAACCCTGTTACAGTCAACCATGTTTACAGTCAACCATGTTACAGTCAACCCTGTTACAGTCAACCCTGTTACAGTCAATCCTGTTACCCATCAGAAAGGCTAGAAATGTTTTTATTTTTAAAGAAATTGGGGGGTTTGCATTTAATTGCCACTCCCTGTTGCACACAACAAGCTTCCATTCCTGCTGTCACCAAGGGAATGCATGGCTGATTTAAGAAGAAATGTTACAGTCAACCATGTTACAGTCAACCATGTTACAGTCAACCCTGTTACAGTCAACCCTGTTACAGTCAACCCTGTTACAGTCAACCATGTTACAGTCAACTGTGTTACAGTCAACTGTGTTACAGTCAACCATGTTTACAGTCAACCCTGTTTACAGTCAACCATGTTTATAGTCAACCATGTTTACAGTCAACCCTGTTACTGTCAACCCTGTTACCCATCATAAAGGTTTACAGTCAACCCTGTCACAGTCAGCCCTGTTACCCATCAGAAATGTTTACAGTCAACCCTGTTACAGTTAACCCTGTTACCCATCATAAAGGTTTACAGTCAACCCTGTCACAGTCTGCCCTGTTACCCATCAGAAAGGTTTACAGTCAACCCTGTTACAGTCAACCCTGTTACCCATCAGAAAGGTTTACAGTCAACCCTGTCACAGTCAACCCTGTTACAGTCAACCCTGTTACCCATCAGAAAGGTTTACAGTCAACCCTGTTACAGTCAACCCTGTTACAGTGAACCCTGTTACAGTCAACCCTGTCACAGTCAACCCTGTTACAGTCAACCCTGTTAACCATCAGAAAGGTTCACAGTCAACCCTGTTACAGTCAACCCTGTTACAGTCAACCCTGTCACAGTCAACCCTGTTACAGTCAACCCTGTTACCCATCAGAAAGGTTTACAGTCAACCCTGTTACAGTCAACCCTGTTACAGTGAACCCTGTTACATATCAGAAAGGTTTACAGTCAACCCTGTTACAGTCAATCCTGTTACAGTCAACCCTGTTACCCATCAGAAAGGTTTACAGTCAACCCTGTCACAGTCAACCCTGTTACAGTCAACCCTGTTAACCATCAGAAAGGTTTACAGTCAACCCTGTTACCCATCAGAAAGGTTTACAGTCAACCCTGTTACAATCAACCCTGTTACAGTCAACCCTGTCACAATCAACCATGTTACAGTCAACCCTGTTAACCATCAGAAAGGTTCACAGTCAACCCTGTTACAGTCAACTCTGTTACAGTCAACCCTGTTACAGTCAACCCTGTTACAGTCAACCCTGTTACAGTCAACCATGTTTACAGTCAACCATGTTTACAGTCAACCCTGTTACCCATCAGAAATGTTTACAGTCAACCCTGTAACAGTTAACCCTGTTACCCATCATAAAGGTTTACAGTCAACCCTGTTACAGTCAACCCTGTTAACCATCAGAAAGGTTTACAGTCAACCCTGTTACAGTCAACCCTGTTGCAGTCAATCCTGTTACCCATCAGAAAGGTTTACAGTCAACCCTGTTACCCATCAGAAAGGTTTACAGTCAACCCTGTTACAGTTAACCCTGTTACCCATCAGAAAGGTTTACAGTCAACCCTGTTACAGTGAACCCTGTTACCCATCAGTAAGGTTTACAGTCAACCCTGTTTACAGTCAACCCTGTTACAGTCAACCCTGTTACAGTCAACCCTGTTACAGTCAACCCTGTTTACAGTCAACCCTGGGACAGTCAACCCTGTTACAGTCAACCCTGTTTATAGTCAACCCTGTTACAGTCAACCATGTTTACAGTCAAGCTTGTTTACAGTCAACCCTGTTACAGTCAACCCTGTGTACAGTCAACCCTGTTACAGTCAACCCTGTTACAGTCAACCCTGTTACAGTCAACCCTGTTACAGTCAACCATGTTTAGAGTCAACCCTGTTACAGTCAACCCTGTTACAGTCAACCCTGTTACAGTCAACCCTGTTACAGTCAACCATGTTTAGAGTCAACCCTGTTACAGTCAACCATGTTACAGTCAACCCTGTTACAGTCAACCCTGTTACAGTCAACCATATTTACAGTCAACCCTGTTACAGTCAACCGTGTTTACAGTCAACCATGTTTACAGTCAACACTGTTACCCATCAGAAATGTTTACAGTCAACCCTGTTACAGTCAGCCCTGTTACAGTCAACCCTGTCACAGTCAACCATGTTTACAGTCAACCATGTTTACAGTCAACACTGTTACCCATCATAAAGGTTTACAGTCAACCCTGTTACAGTCAGCCCTGTTACCCATCAGAAAGGTTTACAGTCAACCCTGTTACAGTTAACCCTGTTACCCATCAGAAAGGTTTACAGTCAACCCTGTTACAGTCAACCCTGTTACAGTGAACCCTGTTACATATCAGAAAGGTTTACAGTCAACCCTGTTACAGTCAATCCTGTTACAGTCAACCCTGTTACCCATCAGAAAGGTTAACAGTCAACCCTGTCACAGTCAACCCTGTTACAGTCAACCCTGTTACCCATCAGAAAGGTTTACAGTCAACCCTGTTACAGTCAACCCTGTTAACCATCAGAAAGGTTTACAGTCAACCCTGTTACAGTCAACCCTGTGACAGTCAACCCTGTTACAGTCAACCATGTTTACAGTCAACCATGTTTACAGTCAACCATGTTACCCATCAGAAATGTTTACAGTCAACCCTGTAACAGTTAACCCTGTTACCCATCATAAAGGTTTACAGTCAACCCTGTTTACAGTCAACCCTGTTAACCATCAGAAAGGTTTACAGTCAACCCTGTTACAGTCAACCCTGTTGCAGTCAATCCTGTTACCCATCAGAAAGGTTTAGAGTCAACCCTGTTACCCATCAGAAAGGTTTACAGTCAACCCTGTTACAGTTAACCCTGTTACCCATCAGAAAGGTTTACAGTCAACCCTGTTACAGTTAACCCTGTTATCCATCAGAAAGGTTTACAGTGAACCCTGTTACCCATCAGTAAGGTTAACAGTCAACCCTGTTTACAGTCAACCCTGTTACAGTCAACCCTGTTACAGTCAACCCTGTTACAGTCAACCATGTTTACAGTCAACCCTGGTACAGTCAACCCTGTTACAGTCAACCCTGTTTATAGTCAACCCTGTTACAGTCAACCATGTTTACAGTCAAGCTTGTTTACAGTCAACCATGTTTACAGTCAGCCATGTTTATAGTCAACCCTGGTACAGTCAACCCTGCTTACAGCCAACCATGTTTACAGTCAACCCTGTTACAGTCAACCATGTTTGCAGTCAACCCTCTGACAGTCAACCCTGTTACAGTCAACCCTGTTACAGTCAACCATGTTTAAAGTCAACCATCCTACAGTCAACCATGTGTACAGTCAACAACGTTTACAGTCAACCCTGTTACAGTCAACCATGTTTACAGTCAACCATGTTTACATTCAATCCTGTTACAGTCAACCCTGTTACAGTCAACCCTGTTACAGTCAACCCTGTTACAGTCAACCATGTTTAAAGTCAACCCTGTTAGAGTCAACCCTGGTACAGTCAACCATGTTTACAGTCAACCCTGTTACAGTCAACCCTGTTACAGTCAACCATGTTTAAAGTCAACCCTGTTACAGTCAACCATGTTTAAAGTCAACCCTGTTACAGTCAACCCTGTTACAGTCAACCATGTTTACAGTCAACCCTGTTTACAGTCAACCCTGCCTACAGCCAACCATGTTTACAGTCAACCCTGTCACAGTCAACCATGTTTGCAGTCAACCCTCTTACAGTCAACCCTGTTACAGTCAACCATGTTTACAGTCAACCATGTTTACAGTCAACCCTCTTACAGTCAACCATGTTTACAGTCAACCATGTTAGAGTCAACCCTGTTACAGTCAACCTTCTTAGTCAACCCTGTTACAGTCAACCGTGTTACAGTCAACCATGTTTACAGTCAACCCTGTTACAGTCAACCCTGCTTAGTCAACCATGTTTACAGTCAACCCTGTTACAGTCAACCCTCCTACAGTCAACCATGTTTACAGTCAGCCCTCCTACAGTCAACCATGTTTACAGTCAACCCTCTTACAGTCAACCCTCTTACAGTCAACCATGTTTACAGTCAACCATGTTTACAGTCAACCCTGTAACTTTATTTGGCACTTAATAAGGCCCTTACTGTAGTAATTCCTCTCGAGATGGGAAAACTAGTTGAATATGTGCTCTTCATGACAGAATGTTAAAATTAGGTGAAATATATACTGTATATATATATTTTTTTTACCAAGTTACAAATCTCAAAAGGCAGCAAATTAGTGGAACTGTAGCCACCTTTTATTTGAATAAGCTCATGTTGCCTGATAACCATATTGCTTGTATTATTATTGTCAAATACAATATTTGGAAGTGAATGGATAATGTTATAATGTTATATGTATGTTATAACAATATGTTTCAGATATGGAAGTTGAATTCTGATTTAGGGGGACACGATCTCATCACAACAACTCTATTACTCGCCGTCATTTGTTGTCTGTTTTTTTATTAAATATTATTTACCAACAAATCCTTTTCTTCAACAGAGAGAATCCCCTTGTCCTTTAGTGATTTACACCTCTCTGAATCTTGGGGTCCCAAAGCCCCGCTGAAACACAAGACTGAATCTCGGGGCGCCAAAGCCCTGCTGAACCACAAGGCTGAATATAGGGGTCCCAAAGCCCTGCTGAAACACAAGGCTGAATCTTGGGGTCTTTTGGGAAGAGTAATCATATTTTTGTTTTTCCCTACTCCCTAGTTAATCCTTTAGAAAACTAGCGAGCCCTGCAGAACGGCTGTAACCAGGAGATCAGAATCAGGACTGGTGCTGTCCTCTGATAGTCTCCGTTCATCCGTCCGCTTCGCATTGCTGTCTGACTAACCCGCTTCCCGACTAACGCGTTGGGATGTCTTGAGACCAACACATGCTGTTTTTTTGTCCTAACCCATTTCAACCCATCTCAGATGTACCTGCTTTCCACTGATATCGCTGAAATGAAAAGATGCATCGGCCTGTCCATGATGAATTAAGACAGAGTTTTGTTTGTTTTACAAGAGGACATGACACAAAACGTACCGGTTTTGTCTGAACAAAAGCAACGTCATCATAATGGTGTATTGTCAGAGAGGTGTAAAGATAAAGGTGTATTGTTAGAGAGGTGTAAAGGTTTGGTTGTGTCTTCAGGCAGGTATTAAACCTGCCGAATGGAAAAGAGTAGAATAGATAGAGTATCACTTACAGACACACACCCATCAGCAGAAGATACTGACTAGAGTGTAGCCTGTTTGCCAGTTAGCCAGTGGAGACTAGAATGTAGCCTGTTAGCCAGTTAGCCAGTGGAGACTAGAATGTAGCCTGTTAGCCAGTGGACACTAGAGTGTAGCCTGTTAGCCAGCAGAGACTTGAATGTAGCCTGTTAGCCAGTTAGCCAGTAGAGACTAGAATGTAGCCTGTTAACCAGTTAGCCAGTAGAGACTAGAATGTAGCCTGTTAGCCAGTAGAGACTAGAATGTTGCCTGTTAGCCAGTAGAGACTAGAATGTAGTCTGTTAGCCAGTTAGCCAGTGGAGACTAGAATGTAGCCTGTTAGCCAGTTAGCCAGTGGAGACTAGAATGTAGCCTGTTAGCCAGCTAGCCAGTAGAGACTAGAATGTAGCCTGTTAGCCAGCTAGCCAGTAGAGACTAGAATGTAGCCTGTTAGCCAGCTAGCCAGTAGAGACTAGAATGTAGCCTGTTAGCCAGTTAGCCAGTAGCGACTAGAATGTAGCCTGTTAGTCAGTTAGCCGGTGGAGACTAGAATGTAGCCTGTTAGCCAGCTAGCCAGTAGAGACTAGAATGTAGCCTGTTTGCCAGTTAGCCGGTGGAGACTAAAATGTACCCTGTTAGCCAGTTAGCCAGTAGAGACTAGAATGTAGCCTGTTAGCCAGTTAGCCAGTTAGCCAGTTAGCCAGTAGAGACTAGAATGTAGCCTGTTAGCCAGCTAGCCAGTAGAGACTAGAATGTAGCCTGTTAGCCAGCTAGCCAGTAGAGACTAGTATGTAACCTGTTAGCCAGTTAGCCAGTAGAGACTAGAATGTAGCCTGTTAGCCAGTTAGCCAGTAGAGACTAGTATGTAGCCTGTTAGCCAGTTAGCCAGTGGAGAGAAAACATAAGACCCTCCATATTAAACACCCATCACAACACACGGGTAACCCCAACCAATAATACCTCATATAATAATAATGGCAGAGCAATTCAACTGCAACTTCATAGAAACAATTGACAAAAAAAGAACCCAGTTCTAAACATCAGCGCCACAGGAAACCTCCACAAAGCCGTGAAGGATTTGAGATATAAAGCAACAAGGGCCTTCTACACCATCAAAAGGAACAGAACATTTAACATACCAATTAGGATCTGGCTAAAAATACTTGAATCCGTTTTAAAGAACCCATTGCCCTTTATGGTTGTGGGGTCCGGGGTCCGCTCACAAACCAATAACATAATGAAATGGGACAAACACCAAATTGAGACTCCGCATGCAGAATTCTGCAAAAAAAAAAAAATCCTCTGTGTACAACGTAAAACACCAAATAATGCATGCAGAGAAGAATTACTCCGATACCCGCTAATTCTCCAGATCCGGAAAAGAGCCGTTAAATTCTACAACCACCTAAAAGGAAGCGATTCCAAACCTTCCATAACAAAGCCATCACACACAGAGAAGTAAACCTTGAGAAGAGTCCACTAAGCAAGCTGGTCCTGGGGCTCTCTGTTCACAAACACAAACAGACCCCACAGAGCCCCAGGACAGCAACACAATTAGACCCGACCAAATCATGAGAAAACAAAAAGATAATTACTTGACACATTGGAAAGAATTTACAAAACAACTGAGCAAACTAGAATGCTATTTGGCCCTAAACAGAGAGTACACAGTGGCAGAAACCCTGACCACTGTGACTGACCCAAACTTAAGCAATTCTTTGACTATGTACCGACTCAGTGAGCATAGCCTTGCTAATGAGAAAGGCCACCGTAGGCAGACATGGCTCTCAAGAGAAGACAGGCTATGTGCTCACTGCCCACAAAATGAGGTGGAAACTGAGCTGCACTTCCTAACCTCCTGCCCAATGTATGACCATATTAGAGACACGTACTTCCCTCAGATTACACACATCCACAAAGAATTTGAAAACAAATCCAATTTTGATAAACTCCCATATCTATTGGGTAAAATACCACAGTGTGCCATCACAGCAGCAAGATTTGTGATCTGTTGCCAAAAGAAAAGGGCAACCAGTGAAGAACAAACACCATTGTAAACACAACCCATATTTATGTTTATTAATTTTCCCTTTTGTACTTTAACTATTTGCAAATCATGACAACACTGTATATAGACACATGACATTTGAAATGTCTTTATTCTTTTCAAACTTTTGTATGTGTAATGTTTACTAATAATTTACTATTGTTAATTTCACTTTTGTTTATTATACTATTTCACTTGCTTTGGCAATGTAAACATATGTTTCCCATGCCAATAAAGCCCCATGAAAGGTAAATAAATATTGAAATAAATAGAAATTGAATTGAGAGAGAGAGAGAGAGAGCTAATGGTTTGTTTTTCAAAAACTTTGCGAAGAATGACAGTAGCGGTCCCAACAGATTACAACCACGACCTCGAGAGCTAACACCGGCGATCGACTTAAACACGCTACAACTAAACACGCTACAACTAAACACGCTACAACTAAACACGCTACAACTAAACACGCTACAACTAAACACGCTACAACTAAACACGCTACAACTAAACACGCTACAACTAAACACGCTACAACTAAACACGCTACAACTAAACACGCTACAACTAAACACGCTACAACTAAACACGCTACAACTAAACACGCTACAACTAAACACGCTACAACTAAACACGCTACAACTAAACACGCTACAACTAAACACGCTACAACTAAACACGCTACAACTAAACACGCTACAACTAAACACGCTACAACTAAACACGCTACAACTAAACACGCTACAACTAAACACGCTACAACTAAACACGCTACAACTAAACACGCTACAACTAAACACGCTACAACTAAACACGCTACAACTAAACACGCTACAACTAAACACGCTACAACTAAACACGCTGAAAATAAACAACAGTTGTAGAACTGTTGCGCCAACCGAGAGCTCCAAACGGACATCTGGCAGAGCTATCTTTATCTCCTCCTTACTGACTGCCGGTGTGCACGGTGCAGGATTTTCGCCCACAACACCAACCAGGTGAATTGAATGAGAGAAGATGAATTGAAAAGTCTCGTCAGAATGCATGCTGCATCAGTGCACGAGATATGGTTGATTTTCACATTTTACGACCGAAGACAAGGTGAATCTAAAGCCGGTGAAATCACAGAGGTCACATTGAATAGTCAAGTCAGAAATCTAGGATTATGTCTAGTAGGTAGGAAACATATTCAAACAGAGGGAAACAGGGCTACATAATTATCAAATAATTGCGTGTTCCTTTGCTAGGAGGAGAGAGCTTCCTTGTATGTCCTGTTTCCTTGTTGGTCTGTATAAGTTGTTGTGAAGTATTTTGTAGCCACTCCTGCAGAGGTATGTGTATGCTGTAGGACTTAGT
Organism: Salvelinus fontinalis; assembly: GCF_029448725.1. Taxonomy (NCBI): domain Eukaryota; kingdom Metazoa; phylum Chordata; class Actinopteri; order Salmoniformes; family Salmonidae; genus Salvelinus; species Salvelinus fontinalis. The sequence goes on along the minus strand of NC_074691.1, from coordinate 39,776,080 downwards.
GTTTTTGGTTTCTTCAAGGAGGGGTGGAGAGGAGGAGGAGGTGGAGAGTAGGAGAGGAGGATGGGTGGAGAGGTGGAGAGGAGGAGGGGTGGAGAGGAGGAGGGGTGGAGAGGAAGAGGAGGTGGATAGGAGGAGAGGAGGAGAGGAGGAGGAGGGGTGGAGAGGAGCAGAGGAGGAGAGGAGGAGGGGTGGAGAGGAGGAGAGGAGGAGGGGTGGAGAGGAGGAGAGGTGGAGAGTAGGAGAGGAGGAGGGGTGGAGAGGAGGAGGAGGATGGGAGGAGGGGTGGAGGTGGATAGGAGGAGAGGAGGAGAGGAGGAGGAGGGGTGGAGAGGAGGAGAGGAGGAGGGATGGAGAGGTGGAGAGTAGGAGAGGAGGAGGGGTGGAGAGGAGGAGGAGGATGGGAGGAGGGGTGGAGGTGGATAGGAGGAGAGGAGGAGAGGAGGAGGAGGGGTGGAGAGGAGGAGGAGTGGAGAGGAGGAGGGGTGGAGAGGATGAGAGGAGGAGAGAATGAGAGGTGGAGAGGAGGAGAGGAGGAAGGGTGGAGAGGAGGAGATTTGGAGAGGAGGAGGAGAAGAGGGGTGGAGAGGATGAGAGGAGGAAGGGTGGAGAGGAGGAGAGGTGGAGAGGAGGAGAGGAGGAGGTGGTGGAGAGGAGGAGGGATGAGAGGAGGATAGGTGGAGGGGTGGAGAGGAGGAGGGGAGGAGAGGTGGAGAGGAGGAGGGTAGGAGAGATGGAGGGGTGGAGAGGAGGAGGTGTAGAGGAGGTGAGGAGGATGTGGTGGAGAGGAGGAGGGATGAGGAGGATGGGTGGAGAGGAGGATAGGAGGAGAGGAGGAAGGGTGGAGAGGAGGAGGAGAGGTGGAGAGCAGGAAAGGAGGAGGGGTGGAGAGGAGGAGGTGGAGAGGAGGAGGGGTGGAGAGGAGGAGAGGAGGTGGAGAGGAGGAGGTGGAGATGAAGAGGGGTGGAGAGGAGGAGAGAAGAAAGGGTGGAGAGGAGGAGGTGGAGAGGAGGAGAGGAGGAGGTGGAGAGGAGGAGAGGTGGAGGGGTATAGAGGAGGAGGTGGAGGGGTGGAGAGGAGGAGGGGTGGAAAGGAGGAGGAGGTGGAGAGGAGGATGGGTGGAGAGCAGGAAAGGAGGAGGGGTGGAGGGGTGGAGAGGAGGAGGTGGAGAGGAGGAGGGGTGGAGAGGAGGAGAGGAGGTGGAGAGGAGGAGGAGGAGATGAAGAAAGGGTGGAGAGGAAGAGGTGGAGAGGAGGAGAGGAGGAGGAGAGGAGGAGAGGTGGAGGGGTGCAGAGGAGGAGGTGGAGGGGTAGAGAGGAGGAAGGGTGGAGGGGTGGAGAGGAGGGGTGGAGAGCAGGAGAGGAGGAGGGGTGGAGAGGAGGAGAGGAGGAAGGGTGGAGAGGAGGAGGTGGAGAGGAGGAGAGGAGGACGGGTGGAGGGGTATGTCTCATGATTTATGAACAGGGTGGATGAGGAGAGGATGGAGAGAATGAGAGAACGGAGTGATACATAGAGGGAGGTTGGGAGGAATCAGATGAAAGTTGTTTGGAGGTTGAGAAATGACTGACAGCTCATCCGGGCGGCAGGGTGGAGGATGGAGGGTGAAGGGTGGAGGTTGTGGTTTTGCTCAAGGTTTTGCTCAGCCTGAGGTAGAGTATCTCATGATAAGCTGTAGACCACACTATCTCCCTAGAGAGTTTTCATCTGTATTTTTCGTAGATGTCTACACACCAGCACAAACCGCAGTCAATGAGCTGTATTCGGGCCATTAGCAAACAGGAAAACCACTCATAACTAAGCGAAGGACTAAACATCTTCCTTTGCAACTGGATCCTGGACTTCCTGACGGGCCGCCCCCAGCTGGTCCTCAACAAGGGGGCCCCTCAGGGGTGTGTGCTCAGTCCCCTCCTGTACTTCCTGTTCGCTCATGACTGCACGGCCATGCACGACTCCAACACCATCATTAAGTTTGCTGATGACAAAACAGTGGTAGGCCTGATCACCAACAACGATGAGACAGCCTATAGGGAGGTCAGAGATCTGACCGTGTGGTGCACGGACAACAGCCTCTCCTTCAACGTGATCAAGACAAAGGAGATGATTGTGGACTTCAGGAAAAAGAGGACCGAGCACGCCCCCATTCTCATCGAGGGGGCTGCAGTGGAGCAGGTTGAGAGCTTCAAATTCCTTGGCATCCACATCACTAACAAACTAGATTGGTCCAAACACACCAAGACAGTTGTGAAGAGGGGACGACAAAGCCTATTCCCCCTCAGGAGACTGAAAAGATTTGGCATGGGTCCTCAGATCCTCAAAGGTTCTACAGCTGCACCATCGAGAGCATCCTGACGGGTTGCATCACTGCCTGGTATGGCAAGAGCTCAGCCTCCGACCGCAAGGCGCTACATAGGGTAGTGCAAACGGCCCAGTACATCACCGATACCAAGTTTCCTGCCATCCAGGACCTCATTACCAGGTGGTGTCAGAGGAAGGCCCTAAAAATTGTCAAAGACTCCAGCCACCCTAGTCATAGACAGTTCTCTCTGCTACCGCACGGCATGTGGTACCGGAGCGCCAAGTCTAGGTCCAAGAGGCTTCTAAACAGCTTCTACCCACAAGCCATAAAACTCCTGAACAGCTAATCAAATGGCTGCCCAGACTATTTGCATTGCCCCCCCCCCCACCCCTCTATGCTGCTATTCTCTGTTATTATCTATGCATAGTCCTTTGAATACCTCTACCTACATGTACATATTACTTAAATTACCTTGACACCTTTGCCCCCGCACATTGACACTGTACCGGTTCCCCTTGTATATAGCCCCGCTATTGTTATTTACTGCTGCTCTTTAATTATTTGTTATTCTTATCTCTTACTAGTTTTGTTTTTTGTATTGTAAGCTTGTAAGTAAGAATTTCACTGTAAGGTCTACAACTGTTGTATTAGGCGTATGTGACAAGATTTGATTTGATGTATGAGAGATGAATGGTGGTGATGTATGGGAGATCAGGACATTTAATGTAGGAGATGCTGGTGAGAATTGATTAAGGTGTCAATGGTTTTCTGTAATGACCCTACAGACAGCCATTTGGATACGGACACGCAACTGTCTGTTCCTGTAATTATCTGGACTACCGAGGGAAATAGGGAAGGAGAAGAGGGATGACAGAGGGAAAGAAGGAAGAGAGAAGGGAAAGAGGAGAGGAGGAGTGAAGAAAGGAGAGGAGGAGTGAAGGAAGGAGAGGATGAGAGGGGGGAAGGATGAGAGGAAAGGATGACAGGAGGAGTGAAGGAAGGAGAGGAGGAGTGAAGGAAGGAAGGAGAGGATGAGAGGGGGGAAGGATGACAGGAGGAGTGAAGGAAGGAGAGGAGGAGTGAAGGAAGGAGAGGAATGATGGGGAGAGGAGGGATACTGAGAATGAGAGGGGGGAAGGATGAGAGGAAAGGATGACAGGAGGAGTGAAGGAAGGAGAGGAGGAGTGAAGGAAGGAGAGGAATGATGGGGAGAGGAGGGATACTGAGAATGAGAGGGGGGAAGGATGAGAGGAAAGGATGACAGGAGGAGTGAAGGAAGGAGAGGAGGGATACTGAGAATGAGAGGGGGGAAAAGAGGAGAGGAGGGATACTGAGAATGAGAGGGGGGAAAAGAGGAGAGGAGGGATACTGAGAATGAGAGGGGGGAAAAGAGGAGAGGAGGGATACTGAGAATGAGAGGGGGGAAAAGAGGAGAGGAGGGATACTGAGAATGAGAGGGGGGAAAAGAGGAGAGGAGGGATACTGAGAATGAGAGGGGGGAAAAGAGGAGAGGAGGGATACTGAGAATGAGAGGGGGGAAAAGAGGAGAGGAGGGATACTGAGAATGAGAGGGGGGAAAAGAGGAGAGGAGGGATACTGAGAATGAGAGGGGGGAAAAGAGGAGAGGAGGGATACTGAGAATGAGAGGGGGGAAAAGAGGAGAGGAGGGATACTGAGAATGAGAGGGGGGAAAAGAGGAGAGGAGGGATACTGAGAATGAGAGGGGGGAAAAGAGGAGAGGAGGGATACTGAGAATGAGAGGGGGGAAAAGAGGAGAGGAGGGATACTGAGAATGAGAGGGGGGAAAAGAGGAGAGGAGGGATACTGAGAATGAGAGGGGGGAAAAGAGGAGAGGAGGGATACTGAGAATGAGAGGGGGGAAAAGAGGAGAGGAGGGATACTGAGAATGAGAGGGGGGAAAAGAGGAGAGGAGGGATACTGAGAATGAGAGGGGGGAAAAGAGGAGAGGAGGGATACTGAGAATGAGAGGGGGGAAAAGAGGAGAGGAGGGATACTGAGAATGAGAGGGGGGAAAAGAGGAGAGGAGGGATACTGAGAATGAGAGGGGGGAAAAGAGGAGAGGAGGGATACTGAGAATGAGAGGGGGGAAAAGAGGAGAGGAGGGATACTGAGAATGAGAGGGGGGAAAAGAGGAGAGGAGGGATACTGAGAATGAGAGGGGGGAAAAGAGGAGAGGAGGGATACTGAGAATGAGAGGGGGGAAAAGAGGAGAGGAGGGATACTGAGAATGAGAGGGGGGAAAAGAGGAGAGGAGGGATACTGAGAATGAGAGGGGGGAAAAGAGGAGAGGAGGGATACTGAGAATGAGAGGGGGGAAAAGAGGAGAGGAGGGATACTGAGAATGAGAGGGGGGAAAAGAGGAGAGGAGGGATACTGAGAATGAGAGGGGGGAAAAGAGGAGAGGAGGGATACTGAGAATGAGAGGGGGGAAAAGAGGAGAGGAGGGATACTGAGAATGAGAGGGGGGAAAAGAGGAGAGGAGGGATACTGAGAATGAGAGGGGGGAAAAGAGGAGAGGAGGGATACTGAGAATGAGAGGGGGGAAAAGAGGAGAGGAGGGATACTGAGAATGAGAGGGGGGAAAAGAGGAGAGGAGGGATACTGAGAATGAGAGGGGGGAAAAGAGGAGAGGAGGGATACTGAGAATGAGAGGGGGGAAAAGAGGAGAGGAGGGATACTGAGAATGAGAGGGGGGAAAAGAGGAGAGGAGGGATACTGAGAATGAGAGGGGGGAAAAGAGGAGAGGAGGGATACTGAGAATGAGAGGGGGGAAAAGAGGAGAGGAGGGATACTGAGAATGAGAGGGGGGAAAAGAGGAGAGGAGGGATACTGAGAATGAGAGGGGGGAAAAGAGGAGAGGAGGGATACTGAGAATGAGAGGGGGGAAAAGAGGAGAGGAGGGATACTGAGAATGAGAGGGGGGAAAAGAGGAGAGGAGGGATACTGAGAATGAGAGGGGGGAAAAGAGGAGAGGAGGGATACTGAGAATGAGAGGGGGGAAAAGAGGAGAGGAGGGATACTGAGAATGAGAGGGGGGAAAAGAGGAGAGGAGGGATACTGAGAATGAGAGGGGGGAAAAGAGGAGAGGAGGGATACTGAGAATGAGAGGGGGGAAAAGAGGAGAGGAGGGATACTGAGAATGAGAGGGGGGAAAAGAGGAGAGGAGGGATACTGAGAATGAGAGGGGGGAAAAGAGGAGAGGAGGGATACTGAGAATGAGAGGGGGGAAAAGAGGAGAGGAGGGATACTGAGAATGAGAGGGGGGAAAAGAGGAGAGGAGGGATACTGAGAATGAGAGGGGGGAAAAGAGGAGAGGAGGGATACTGAGAATGAGAGGGGGGAAAAGAGGAGAGGAGGGATACTGAGAATGAGAGGGGGGAAAAGAGGAGAGGAGGGATACTGAGAATGAGAGGGGGGAAAAGAGGAGAGGAGGGATACTGAGAATGAGAGGGGGGAAAAGAGGAGAGGAGGGATACTGAGAATGAGAGGGGGGAAAAGAGGAGAGGAGGGATACTGAGAATGAGAGGGGGGAAAAGAGGAGAGGAGGGATACTGAGAATGAGAGGGGGGAAAAGAGGAGAGGAGGGATACTGAGAATGAGAGGGGGGAAAAGAGGAGAGGAGGGATACTGAGAATGAGAGGGGGGAAAAGAGGAGAGGAGGGATACTGAGAATGAGAGGGGGGAAAAGAGGAGAGGAGGGATACTGAGAATGAGAGGGGGGAAAAGAGGAGAGGAGGGATACTGAGAATGAGAGGGGGGAAAAGAGGAGAGGAGGGATACTGAGAATGAGAGGGGGGAAAAGAGGAGAGGAGGGATACTGAGAATGAGAGGGGGGAAAAGAGGAGAGGAGGGATACTGAGAATGAGAGGGGGGAAAAGAGGAGAGGAGGGATACTGAGAATGAGAGGGGGGAAAAGAGGAGAGGAGGGATACTGAGAATGAGAGGGGGGAAAAGAGGAGAGGAGGGATACTGAGAATGAGAGGGGGGAAAAGAGGAGAGGAGGGATACTGAGAATGAGAGGGGGGAAAAGAGGAGAGGAGGGATACTGAGAATGAGAGGGGGGAAAAGAGGAGAGGAGGGATACTGAGAATGAGAGGGGGGAAAAGAGGAGAGGAGGGATACTGAGAATGAGAGGGGGGAAAAGAGGAGAGGAGGGATACTGAGAATGAGAGGGGGGAAAAGAGGAGAGGAGGGATACTGAGAATGAGAGGGGGGAAAAGAGGAGAGGAGGGATACTGAGAATGAGAGGGGGGAAAAGAGGAGAGGAGGGATACTGAGAATGAGAGGGGGGAAAAGAGGAGAGGAGGGATACTGAGAATGAGAGGGGGGAAAAGAGGAGAGGAGGGATACTGAGAATGAGAGGGGGGAAAAGAGGAGAGGAGGGATACTGAGAATGAGAGGGGGGAAAAGAGGAGAGGAGGGATACTGAGAATGAGAGGGGGGAAAAGAGGAGAGGAGGGATACTGAGAATGAGAGGGGGGAAAAGAGGAGAGGAGGGATACTGAGAATGAGAGGGGGGAAAAGAGGAGAGGAGGGATACTGAGAATGAGAGGGGGGAAAAGAGGAGAGGAGGGATACTGAGAATGAGAGGGGGGAAAAGAGGAGAGGAGGGATACTGAGAATGAGAGGGGGGAAAAGAGGAGAGGAGGGATACTGAGAATGAGAGGGGGGAAAAGAGGAGAGGAGGGATACTGAGAATGAGAGGGGGGAAAAGAGGAGAGGAGGGATACTGAGAATGAGAGGGGGGAAAAGAGGAGAGGAGGGATACTGAGAATGAGAGGGGGGAAAAGAGGAGAGGAGGGATACTGAGAATGAGAGGGGGGAAAAGAGGAGAGGAGGGATACTGAGAATGAGAGGGGGGAAAAGAGGAGAGGAGGGATACTGAGAATGAGAGGGGGGAAAAGAGGAGAGGAGGGATACTGAGAATGAGAGGGGGGAAAAGAGGAGAGGAGGGATACTGAGAATGAGAGGGGGGAAAAGAGGAGAGGAGGGATACTGAGAATGAGAGGGGGGAAAAGAGGAGAGGAGGGATACTGAGAATGAGAGGGGGGAAAAGAGGAGAGGAGGGATACTGAGAATGAGAGGGGGGAAAAGAGGAGAGGAGGGATACTGAGAATGAGAGGGGGGAAAAGAGGAGAGGAGGGATACTGAGAATGAGAGGGGGGAAAAGAGGAGAGGAGGGATACTGAGAATGAGAGGGGGGAAAAGAGGAGAGGAGGGATACTGAGAATGAGAGGGGGGAAAAGAGGAGAGGAGGGATACTGAGAATGAGAGGGGGGAAAAGAGGAGAGGAGGGATACTGAGAATGAGAGGGGGGAAAAGAGGAGAGGAGGGATACTGAGAATGAGAGGGGGGAAAAGAGGAGAGGAGGGATACTGAGAATGAGAGGGGGGAAAAGAGGAGAGGAGGGATACTGAGAATGAGAGGGGGGAAAAGAGGAGAGGAGGGATACTGAGAATGAGAGGGGGGAAAAGAGGAGAGGAGGGATACTGAGAATGAGAGGGGGGAAAAGAGGAGAGGAGGGATACTGAGAATGAGAGGGGGGAAAAGAGGAGAGGAGGGATACTGAGAATGAGAGGGGGGAAAAGAGGAGAGGAGGGATACTGAGAATGAGAGGGGGGAAAAGAGGAGAGGAGGGATACTGAGAATGAGAGGGGGGAAAAGAGGAGAGGAGGGATACTGAGAATGAGAGGGGGGAAAAGAGGAGAGGAGGGATACTGAGAATGAGAGGGGGGAAAAGAGGAGAGGAGGGATACTGAGAATGAGAGGGGGGAAAAGAGGAGAGGAGGGATACTGAGAATGAGAGGGGGGAAAAGAGGAGAGGAGGGATACTGAGAATGAGAGGGGGGAAAAGAGGAGAGGAGGGATACTGAGAATGAGAGGGGGGAAAAGAGGAGAGGAGGGATACTGAGAATGAGAGGGGGGAAAAGAGGAGAGGAGGGATACTGAGAATGAGAGGGGGGAAAAGAGGAGAGGAGGGATACTGAGAATGAGAGGGGGGAAAAGAGGAGAGGAGGGATACTGAGAATGAGAGGGGGGAAAAGAGGAGAGGAGGGATACTGAGAATGAGAGGGGGGAAAAGAGGAGAGGAGGGATACTGAGAATGAGAGGGGGGAAAAGAGGAGAGGAGGGATACTGAGAATGAGAGGGGGGAAAAGAGGAGAGGAGGGATACTGAGAATGAGAGGGGGGAAAAGAGGAGAGGAGGGATACTGAGAATGAGAGGGGGGAAAAGAGGAGAGGAGGGATACTGAGAATGAGAGGGGGGAAAAGAGGAGAGGAGGGATACTGAGAATGAGAGGGGGGAAAAGAGGAGAGGAGGGATACTGAGAATGAGAGGGGGGAAAAGAGGAGAGGAGGGATACTGAGAATGAGAGGGGGGAAAAGAGGAGAGGAGGGATACTGAGAATGAGAGGGGGGAAAAGAGGAGAGGAGGGATACTGAGAATGAGAGGGGGGAAAAGAGGAGAGGAGGGATACTGAGAATGAGAGGGGGGAAAAGAGGAGAGGAGGGATACTGAGAATGAGAGGGGGGAAAAGAGGAGAGGAGGGATACTGAGAATGAGAGGGGGGGAAAGAGGAGAGGAGGGATACTGAGAATGAGAGGGGGGAAAGAGGAGAGGAGGGATACTGAGAATGAGAGGGGGGAAAAGAGGAGAGGAGGGATACTGAGAATGAGAGGGGGGAAAAGAGGAGAGGAGGGATACTGAGAATGAGAGGGGGGAAAAGAGGAGAGGAGGGATACTGAGAATGAGAGGGGGGAAAAGAGGAGAGGAGGGATACTGAGAATGAGAGGGGGGAAAAGAGGAGAGGAGGGATACTGAGAATGAGAGGGGGGAAAAGAGGAGAGGAGGGATACTGAGAATGAGAGGGGGGAAAAGAGGAGAGGAGGGATACTGAGAATGAGAGGGGGGAAAAGAGGAGAGGAGGGATACTGAGAATGAGAGGGGGGAAAAGAGGAGAGGAGGGATACTGAGAATGAGAGGGGGGAAAAGAGGAGAGGAGGGATACTGAGAATGAGAGGGGGGAAAAGAGGAGAGGAGGGATACTGAGAATGAGAGGGGGGAAAAGAGGAGAGGAGGGATACTGAGAATGAGAGGGGGGAAAAGAGGAGAAGAGGAAGAAGAGGAGTGATGGAGGGAAGGACGAGAGAAGGAGAGGAGGAGAAGTGAAGGAGGAGAGGAGGGAAGGTGAGGATGAGAGGGGGAAGGACGAGAGGAGGAGAGGAGGAGAAGTGAAGGAGGAGAGGAGGGAAGGTGAGGATGAGAGGGGGAAGGATGAGAGAAGGAGAGGAGGAGAAGTGAAGGAGGAGAGGAGGGAAGGTGAGGATGAGAGGGGGAAGGATGAGAGAAGGAGAGGAGGAGAAGTGAAGGAGGAGAGGAGGGAAGGTGAGGATGAGAGGGGGAAGGATGAGAGAAGGAGAGGAGGAGAAGTGAAGGAGGAGAGGAGGGAAGGTGAGGATGAGAGGGGGAAGGATGAGAGGAGGAAAAGAGGAGAGGAGAAATGTTTGTACTCCTCTGTATCTCTGTCCGATGCCCTTAGTGACAAGAGACAATTTGAGTGTAGCTGGTAACAGAACCAATTACTGCTGAGGGAGTTTTCAGGACTTCTTGACGAGTGGACAGCTCCTCTCTCTTCTGATTGACTATAAACTGCCCCCTTGTTACATTCACGATGTGTAGCCAGTCATCCTGTATAGGCTTTCTATTCTGAAAGTTTGTATTCATTGGGGACTATCCTAATATCAGTAAAATGAGGGGGTGCCATAGGCTGCTCAGTAAAAACACACTGGGTAATGCTGAATGATATTATACCATAAACAACACACTGGGTAATGCTGCATGATATTATACCATAAACAATACTCTGGGTAATGCTGTATAATATTATACCATAAACAATACTCTGGGTAATGCTGTATAATATTATACCATAAACAACACTCTGGGTAATGCTCTATGAAATTATACCATAAACAATACTCTGGGTAATGCTGTATAATATTATACCATAAACAATACTCTGGGTAATGCTGTATAATATTATACCATAAACAACACTCTGGGTAATGCTCTATGAAATTATACCATAAACAACACTCTGGGTAATGCTCTATGAAATTATACCATAAACAACACTGGGTAATGCTGTATAGTATTATGCCATAAACAACACTCTGGGTAATGCTGTATAATATTATACCATAAACAACACTCTGGGTAATGCTGTATAGTATTATGCCATAAACAACTCAATGTTATGAAGGTCAAAAACCCTCTCAGGGAATTTGTTCAGCCAGCATTTACCCCTTTAGGTATACAAAAAAATATTTAGAAAAATGATCTGATAAAATTATATGCAGCCAGCATTTAATAACACATTCATAAATGGCAAAAAGAAGACAGTCCAAAAAATAAATCACAAGGAATCAGGTTTTGAAGTGTCTGGCTTATTGTCACGCCCTGACTTTAGTTAAACACTGCTCAAAAAAATAAAGGGAACACTTAAACAACACAATGTAACTCCAAGTCAATCACACTTCTGTGAAATCAAACTGTCCACTTAGGAAGCAACACTGATTGACAATAAATTTCACATGCTGTTGTGCAAATGGAATAGACAAAAGGTGGAAATTATAGGCAATTAGCAAGACACACCCAATAAAGGAGTGATTCTGCAGGTGGTGACCACAGACCACTTCTCAGTTCCTATGCTTCCTGGCTGATGTTTTGGTCACTTTTGAATGCTGGCGGTGCTTTCCCTCTAGTGGTAGCACGAGATGGAGTCTACAACCCACACAAGTGGCTCAGGTAGTGCAGCTCATCCAGGATGGCACATCAATGCGAGCTGTGGCAAGAAGGTTTGCTGTGTCTGTCAGCGTAGTGTCCAGAGCATGGAGGCGCTACCAGGAGACAGGCCAGTACATCAGGAGACGTGGAGGAGGCCGTAGGAGGGCAACAACCCAGCAGCAGGACCGCTACCTCCGCCTCTGAGCAGGAGGAGCACTGCCAGAGCCCTGCAAAATGACCTCCAGCAGGCCACAAATGTGCATGTGTCTGCTCAAACGGTCAGAAACAGACTCCATGAGGGTGGTATGAGGGCCCGACGTCCACAGGTGGGGGTTGTGCTTACAGCCCAAAACCGTGCAGGACGTTTGGCATTTGCCAGAGAACACCAAGATTGGCAAATTCGCCACTGGCGCCCAGGGCTCTGGCATTCCTTTGACGATAAACGTGAATCCGACCATCACCCCTGGTGAGACAAAACATTGACTCATCAGTGAAGAGCACTTTTTGCCAGTCCTGTCTGGTCCAGCGACGGTGGGTTTGTGCCCATAGGCGACGTTGTTGCCAGTGATGTCTGGTGAGGACCTGCCTTATTGTGCGTTCCTGGTGTAACTCAGCCAGTTGTTGTTGCCATGATGTACCTGTCCCACAGGTATGATGTTTGGATGTACCGATCCTGTGCAGGTGTTGTTACACGTGGTATGCCACTGCGAGGACGATCAGCTGTCCGTCCTGTCTCCCTGTAGCGCTGTCTTAGGTGTCTCACAGTACGGACATTGCAATTTATTGCCCTGGCCACATCTGCAGTCCTCATGCCTCCTTGCAGCATGCCTAAGGCACGTTCACGCAGATGAGCAGGGACCCTGGGCATCTTTCCTTTGGTGTTTTTCAGAGTCAGTAGAAAGGCCTCTTTAGTGTCCTGTCATGACGTTGGGTTGGGGGTAGGTTTATGACAGTCATAAATACCTCTTTCCTCTTTTTTTTCTCTCCCTACTATAACTGATGTGACATAAGGAAACCCATGGGTTAACATAGAGATTCTGGGTAACATCAGAAGTTGGGGGAAATGAACTATATTCTGGGAATCCGACCAACTGAACATATGCGGGGGTACTTAAGGTATATTATGTCAGTTCGGTTGCCCTCTGACACATTCTCATCAATGATAGAATGACATAAACTCTACTGTGGAAAGTCTAAACGTCAGAGGTATCGGATTCACATGGAATTGTTGTTTAATTCAAATGTTTGAATATGACATTATTTGTGAAGAGGTGAAATGTAATTTTAGCTTCCAAATGAGAGATCTGTGCTTTCATAAGTTTTCCTCTGCTCACAGTGGTCCGCCCCTGTGAAAAGGCATGGGTTATAAACTTTTCAGACACACCCCTCTCCCTCCACTATAAAAGCCAAAGGACAAGAATATAACTTCCTGTTCCGGGTACGCTAGGATGACGATCCAGTGTCAGAATGGTTCAGATAATCACTATAGATGAAGCCAACATCAGCATGGACTTTGATTGTGAATGGTATGAACTTTGAACTCGTATTCACTACAGAAGTGATATCTCCTAGACGTTGAGTTAGCAACAGCTAAACGCAGGTTAGGAAGGACGATACGGTCTTCCATCTACTACACACAACGTTCCCCAACGTATCCCGTGATTACCAGAGACATTCTTCAAAGGACAGAGGACTCGGGTTGGCGACACGGTCCATCTACCACCAACCTACTGAAGCACAGCTCAGAGTAAATATGTATTGCATTTTCCTCTTCAAATGGGCGGTAATTTAGAATGCATAAGATACTGTATTTACGATAGTACAGCTCGCCTATGTTCAAGTCTCCCGCTCTTTCACTAGGACTCATCCCCTTTCCTTTGTGTAACAAGCTGTCATACCTATTCCGCCCGCCAGGGACGTTTTTCTGTATGACGTAATTTGTGATCAAGTTATGATTTAATGGTGTATGTGTGTTTCTGTGTGATTAGTTAGGTATTTAGTAAATAAATAATTAAACCCAATTTTGTATTGCTGATTCAACTTGTTAGCCAGGATTCTTGCAGATAATCAAGGACTTACAACTTTCAGATGACACTGAATAAAATGACGATTAATGTCACTGTTATTGATGTAAAATCTTACTAAATCTTTAAGAGTTTATTCGAAAGATAACAGCTCTATAAATATTATTTCGTGGTGTCCCTCTCTAGTTAATTCATATTTACATGATTAGTTCAATCAGGTAATATTAATTACGGAGAAATTATTTTATAGAATAGCATGTCATAGCAATTAATCTGGCATAGTCAAAGACACGACAGTCCTAAGTTTTCATAACTGTGTGCCTACCATCTGTAAGCTGTTAGTGTCTTCATGACCGTTCCACAAGTGCATGTTCATTCATTGCTTATGGTTCATTGAACAAGCATGAGAAACAGTGTTTAAATACCCTTTACAATTAAGATCTGTGAAGTTATTTGGATTTTTATGAATTATCTTTGAAAGACAGGGTCCTGAAAAAGGGAAGTTTCTTTTTTTGCTGAGTTTATGTGGACAGACCTCCCTGGAGTCTCAAGGTCAGAGAGTCTATCTACTGTATGTGGACAGACCTCCCTCGTTTAGTTTTAGTTTAGTTTATTAATTCGACCATTTAAAAAAAAACAAGCACACATAAACCTTGAAAAAGCCATACATAATCATGGAGGATAACACACAATAAAGTCTGGGATTTATTTCCATTGTGGTCCTCTTGAGACAAGATGGCTAGACAAGATCCAACACAGTATGGCAGTGAAATAATAAAACAAAAACAGAGAAGAAGAACACCTATCTAGTCTATCTATGGCCAGAGAGTCTATCTATGTGTACAGACCTCCCTCATGCCACTCTTAGGGCCATGTTGACCAGATGTTGGCTCTGCCAGCTGGGCACGGGTGGGCGACCTTGAGTTAAACCTAATAGGATATTCACTGGTAATAAGTGTGTGTGTGTGTGTGTGTGTGTGTGTGTGTGTGTGTGTGTGTGTGTGTGTGTGTGTGTGTGTGTGTGTGTGTGTGTGTGTGTGTGTGTGTGTGTGTGTGTGTGTGTGTGTGTGTGTGTGTGTCTCATCTGGTCTATTGAGTAAACTCTACTCTAACGGGCTATGTTAATATTAATAGCTGTGTGAATGATCAGGCGCCAGTGTCATAACAACTGGAGGGGAGACTGGGGTTAGTTGAACCAAAGGATTAGTTGAACCAAAGGGGTTAGTTGAACCAAAGGGGTTAGTTGAACCAACGGGTTAGTTGAACCAAAGGGGTTAGTTGAGCCAAAGGGGTTAGTTGAACCAAAAGGTTAGTTGAACCAAAAGGTTAGTTGAACCAAAGGGTTTAGTTGAACCAAAGGGTTAGTTGAACCAAAAGGTTAGTTGAACCAAAGGGTTTAGTTGAACCAAAGGGTTAGTTGAGCCAAAGGGGTTAGTTGAACCAAAGGGTTAGTTGAACCAAAGGGGTTAGTTGAACCAAAGGGGTTAGTTGAACCAAAGGGGTTAGTTGAACCAAAGGGGTTAGTTGAACCAAAAGGGTTAGTTGAACCAAAGGGGTTAGTTGAACCAAAGGGGTTAGTTGAACCAAAAGGGTCAGTTGAACCAAAGGGGTTAGTTGAACCAAAGGGGTTAGTTGAACCAATGGGTTAGTTGAACCAAAGGGGTTAGTTACATTTACATTTACATTTAAGTAATTTAGCAGACGCTCTTATCCAGAGCGACTTACAAATTGGTGCATTCACCTTATGACATCCAGTGGAACAGCCACTTTACAACAGTGCATCTAAATCTTTTAAGGGGGGGGGGGGGGTCAGAAGGATTGCTTTATCCTATCCTAGGTATTCCTTAAAGAGGTGGGGTTTCAGGTGTCTCCGGAAGGTGGTGATTGACTCCGCTGTCCTGGCGTCGTGAGGGAGTTTGTTCCACCATTGGGGGGCCAGAGCAGCGAACAGTTTTGACTGGGCTGAGCAGTAACTGTACTTCCTCAGTGGTAGGGAGGCGAGCAGGCCAGAGGTGGATGAACGCAGTGCCCTTGTTTGGGTGTAGGGCCTGATCAGAGCCTGGAGGTACTGAGGTGCCGTTCCCCTCACAGCTCCGTAGGCAAGCACCATGGTCTTGTAGCGGATGCGAGCTTCAACTGGAAGCCAGTGGAGAGAGCGGAGGAGCGGGGTGACGTGAGAGAACTTGGGAAGGTTGAACACCAGACGGGCTGCGGCGTTCTGGATGAGTTGTAGGGGTTTAATGGCACAGGCAGGGAGCCCAGCCAACAGCGAGTTGCAGTAATCCAGACGGGAGATGACAAGTGCCTGGATTAGGACCTGCGCCGCTTCCTGTGTGAGGCAGGGTCGTACTCTGCGGATGTTGTAGAGCATGAACCTACAGGAACGGGCCACCGCCTTGATGTTAGTTGAGAACGACAGGGTGTTGTCCAGGATCACGCCAAGGTTCTTAGCGCTCTGGGAGGAGGACACAATGGAGTTGTCAACCGTGATGGCGAGATCATGGAACGGGCAGTCCTTCCCCGGGAGGAAGAGCAGCTCCGTCTTGCCGAGGTTCAGCTTGAGGTGGTGATCCGTCATCCACACTGATATGTCTGCCAGACATGCAGAGATGCGATTCGCCACCTGGTCATCAGAAGGGGGAAAGGAGAAGATTAATTGTGTGTCGTCTGCATAGCAATGATAGGAGAGACCATGTGAGGTTATGACAGAGCCAAGTGACTTGGTGTATAGCGAGAATAGGAGAGGGCCTAGAACAGAGCCCTGGGGGACACCAGTGGTGAGAGCGCGTGGTGAGGAGACAGATTCTCGCCACGCCACCTGGTAGGAGCGACCTGTCAGGTAGGACGCAATCCAAGCGTGGGCCGCGCCGGAGATGCCCAACTCGGAGAGGGTGGAGAGGAGGATCTGATGGTTCACAGTGTCGAAGGTAGTTGAACCAAAGGGTTAGTTGAACCAAAGGTTCAAAACTGTTACGTTTACATGAATTTGGACTATATCTGAAATGAAATGGAGATATCTTTGTTAGAAATAATTCTATATATCACTTAACAGAGTGATGCTGAATGTAGAAAAATGTCTCAACTTACCCCACTCTCCTCTCAACTCCCCTCTCAACTTACCCCACTCTCCTCTCAACTTACCCCACTCTCCTCTCAACTCTCCTCTCAACTCTCCTCTCAACGTACCCCACTCTCCTCTCAACTTACCCCACTCTTATCTCAACTTACCCCACTCTCCTCTCAACTCTCCTCTCAACTCTCCTCTCAACTTACCCCACCCCCCTCTCAACTTACCCCACTCTCCTCTCAACTTACCCCACTCTCTTCTCAACTTACCCCACTCTCCTCTCAACTCTCCTCTCAACTCTCCTCTCAACTTACCCCACTCTCCTCTCAACTTACCCCACTCTCCTGTCAACTCTCCTCTCAACTTACCCCACCCCCCTCTCAACTTACCCCACTCTCCTCTCAACTTACCCCACTCTCTTCTCAACTTACCCCACTCTCCTCTCAACCTACCCCACTCTACTCTCAAATTACCCCACTCTCCTCTCAACTTACCCCACTCTCCTCTCAACTTACTCCACTCTCCTCTCAACTTACCCCACTATACCATGCAGTAAATGTGAGGAATCAGTGATGTCACAAAAGTCCTCTAGAACAGATCAGTCAAATGGAGAGAGAGAGAGAGGAAGTACGTTCTAATTCAAATATAAGTTCATCAGTAGGAAGCATGACAAAAATATAGTTTGATCTGTGGACATTTCTGATGAAGAAACAATGGAGATCTTGAACAAAAAAACAAGAGACACTATAGACCCCCCCCCCCCCCAAAAAAAAAGTTATGTCCACTGGTTCCTCCAAACAGTTTCTGCCAAGAGTAGCAAAATCATTTTTAGATAAATGACCTAAATTAGATTAGCGAGGTAGGTTTAGTCTGCTGCCTGTTAATTATCACACGCTCTCAATTAAGACCACGGAACACGACGGAACACTTAGCCAGCGCTAACCCAATTTACTATGGTTGAGGAACGGGTGGATACGTAGCGAGGGGGGGAATGTGTGGGGGACACGTCCTTACTGGACCCCCGTCACAGAGCCTTGTGGGTAGCAGGGATGTGTGTGTGTGTGTGTGTGTGTGTGTGTGTGTGTGTGTGTGTGTGTGTGTGTGTGTGTGTGTGTGTGTGTGTGTGTGTGTGTGTGCGTGTGTGCGTGCATGCGTGCGTGCGTGCGTGCATGTGTGTGTGAGTGTGTGTGTGTGTGGTAGTTAGCATTTAGCTACGGGTGGCTACGAGGCTGCAGGGCCCCATGCTGTGCTAATGAGAGCTGTTCACGATGCGTTAGCGGATGGTAGCAGCTAACAGGATTAGCCATGGCGGGGAGGAAGGCGTGCTCTCATTTCACAGTTGTCACTACACCTTGGCTGTGAGAGGCATGGGTGACTGACAGGTCTGAAAGGTCAAACTGGAGGACTCATCTACAGGGAGCTGGATACAGCCTTCCATCCTCTTATGGTGTGGGGGGGGGGGGCGGGTGGGGGGGGGGGGGGGGGGGGGGGACTTGTTGTTGCAGGAAATTAAGGTTAAGTTAAGGTATTTACTATTATTCAATATTTTGGTATTTATCTGAACCAGTTACTATCACTTCGGCATTTCAAAAATGCCTCGTCCCAGAAATAATATATATAGCAGAGGGAAAAACAATCAGAACCATGAACAAGATATATATGTTATCAGTTATGACAATATATCACCCATGATACTGCATAAACTTTTAATTGTTCTGTCCGGCTGTTTGTTCTATACTGGTTGTCCAGGCTGTTTGTTCTGTCCTGGTTGTCCAGGCTGTTTGTTCTGTCCTGGTTGTCCAGGCTGTTTGTTCTGTCCTGGTTGTCCAGGCTGTTTGTTCTGTCCTGGTTGTCAAGGCTGTTCGTTCTGTCCTGGTTGTCCAGGCTGTTTGTTCTGTCCTGGTTGTCAAGGCTGTTCGTTCTGTCCTGGTTGTCCAGGCTGTTTGTTCTGTCATGGTTGTCAAGGCTGTTCGTTCTGTCCTGGTTGTCCAGGCTGTTTGTTCTGTCCTGGTTGTCAAGGCTGTTCGTTCTGTCCTGGTTGTCCAGGCTGTTTGTTCTGTCCTGGTTGTCAAGGCTGTTCGTTCTGTCCTGGTTGTCCAGGCTGTTTGTTCTGTCATGGTTGTCAAGGCTGTTCGTTCTGTCCTGTTTGTCCAGGCTGTTTGTTCTGTCCTGGTTGTCCAGGCTGTTTGTTCTGTCCTGTTTGTCCAGGCTGTTTGTTCTGTCCTGTTTGTCCGGGCTGTTTGTTCTGTCCTGGTTGTCCAGGCTGTTTGTTTTGTCCTGGTTGTCCAGGCTGGTTGTTCTGTCCTGGTTGTCCAGGCTGGTTGTTCTGTCCTGGTTGTCCAGGCTGTTTGGTCTGTCCTGGTTGTCCAGGCTGTTTGTTCTGTCCTGGTTGTCCAGGCTGTTTGTTCTGTCCTGGTTGTCCAGGCTGTTTGTTCTGCCCTGGTTGTCCAGGCTGTTTGTTCTGTCCTGGTTGTCCAGGCTGTTTGTTCTGTCCTGGTTGTCCAGGCTGTTTGTTCTGCCCTGGTTGTCCAGGCTGTTTGTTCTGTCCTGGTTGTCCAGGCTGTTTGTTCTGTCCTGGTTGTCCAGGCTGGTTGTTCTGTCCTGGTTGTCCAGGCTGGTTGTTCTGTCCTGGTTGTCCAGGCTGTTTGGTCTGTCCTGGTTGTCCAGGCTGTTTGTTCTGTCCTGGTTGTCCAGGCTGTTTGTTCTGTCCTGGTTGTCCAGGCTGTTTGTTCTGCCCTGGTTGTCCAGGCTGTTTGTTCTGTCCTGGTTGTCCAGGCTGTTTGTTCTGTCCTGGTTGTCCAGGCTGTTTGATATTGATTTTGATCTTATTTGCCATTGTTCTCTTTTCAGATGATAAAGACTAGTGTAGTTAGAATGGTCAGATGATAAAGACTGGTGTAGTTAGACTGGGAGGGTGATACAGACTGGTGTAGTTAGACTGGGAGGGTGATATAGACTAGTGTAGTTAGACTGGGAGGATGATACAGACTGGTGTAGTTAGACTGGGAGGATGATAAAGACTGGTGTAGTTAGACTGGGAGGGTGATACAGACTGGTGCAGTTAGACTGGGAGGGTGATACAGACTGGTGTAGTTAGACTGGTCAGATGATAAAGACTAGTGTAGTTAGACTGGGAGGATGATACAGACTGGTGTAGTTAGACTGGTCAGATGATACAGACTGGTGTAGTTGGACTGGGAGGATGATAAAGACTAATGTAGTTAGACTGGGAGGATGATACAGACTGGTGTAGTTAGACTGGGAGGATGATAAAGACTGGTGTAGTTAGACTGGGAGGATGATACAGACTGGTGTAGTTAGACTGGGAGGATGATAAAGACTGGTGTAGTTAGACTGGGAGGATGATACAGACTGGTGTAGTTAGACTGGTCAGATGATAAAGACTAGTGTAGTTAGACTGGGAGGATGATACAGACTGGTGTAGTTAGACTGGTCAGATGATACAGACTGGTGTAGTTGGACTGGGAGGATGATAAAGACTAATGTAGTTAGACTGGGAGGATGATACAGACTAGTGTAGTTAGACTGGGAGGATGATAAAGACTGGTGTAGTTAGACTGGTCAGATGATAAAGACTGGTGTAGTTAGACTGGTCAGATGATAAAGACTGGTGTAGTTAGACTGGGAGGATGATACAGACTGGTGTAGTTAGACTGGTCAGATGATAAAGACTAGTGTAGTTAGACTGGGAGGATGATACAGACTGGTGTAGTTAGACTGGGAGGATGATAAAGACTAGTGTAGTTAGACTGGGAGGATGATAAAGACTGGTGTAGTTAGACTGGTCAGATGATAAAGACTAGTGTAGTTGGACTGGGAGGATGATAAAGACTAGTGTAGTTAGACTGGGAGGATGATACAGACTGGTGTAGTTAGACTGGAAGGATGATACAGACTGGTGTAGTTGGACTGGGAGGATGATACAGACTGGTGTAGTTAGACTGGGAGGATGATACAGACTGGTGTAGTTAGACTGGGAGGATGATACAGACTAGTGTAGTTAGACTGGGAGGTTGATACAGACTGGTGTAGTTAGACTGGGAGGATGATACAGACTGGTGTAGTTGGACTGGGAGGATGACACAGACTGGTGTAGTTGGACTGGGAGGATGATACAGACTGGTGTAGTTAGACTGGGAGGATGATACAGACTGGTGTAGTTAGACTGGGAGGTTGATACAGACTGGTGTAGTTAGACTGGGAGGATGATACAGACTGGTGTAGTTAGACTGGGGGGATGATAAAGACTAGTGTAGTTAGACTGGGAGGATGATACAGACTGGTGTAGTTAGACTGGGAGGATGATACAGACTGGTGTAGTTGGACTGGGAGGATGATACAGACTGGTGTAGTTAGACTGGAAGGATGATAAAGACTGGTGTAGTTAGACTGGGAGGATGATAAAGACTGGTGTAGTTAGACTGGGAGGATGATAAAGACTAGTGTAGTTAGACTGGAAGGATGATAAAGACTGGTGTAGTTAGACTGGGAGGATGATTAAGACTGGTGTAGTTAGACTGGGAGGATGATACAGACTGGTGTAGTTAGACTGGGAGGATGATACAGACTGGTGTAGTTGGACTGGGAGGATGATAAAGACTGGTGTAGTTAGACTGGGAGGATGATAAAGACTGGTGTAGTTAGACTGGTCAGATGATAAAGACTGGTGTAGTTAGACTGGGAGGATGATACAGACTCGTGTAGTTAGACTGGGAGGATGATAAAGACTGGTGTAGTTAGACTGGGAGAATGATACAGACTAGTGTAGTTAGACTGGTCAGATGATAAAGACTAGTGTAGTTGGACTGGTCAGATGATAAAGACAGGTGTAGATAGACTGAGAGGATGATACAGACTGGTGTCGTTAGTCTGGGAGGATGATAAAGACTAGTGTGGTTGGACTGGGAGGATGATAAAGACTGGTGTAGTTAGACTGGGAGGATGATACAGACTGGTGTAGTTAGACTGGTCAGATGATAAAGACTGGTGTAGTTAGACTGGGAGGATGATACAGACTGGTGTAGTTAGACTGGGAGGATGATACAGACTGGTGTAGTTAGACTGGGAGGTTGATACAGACTGGTGTAGTTAGACTGGGAGGATGATAAAGACTGGTGTAGTTAGACTGGGAGGATGATACAGACTGGTGTAGTTAGACTGGGAGGATGATACAGACTGGTGTAGTTAGACTGGGAGGGTGATACAGACTGGTGTAGTTAGACTGGGAGGATGATACAGACTGGTGTAGTTAGACTGGGAGGGTGATACAGACTGGTGTAGTTAGACTGGGAGGATGATAAAGACTGGTGTAGTTAGACTGGGAGGATGATACAGACTGGTGTAGTTAGACTGGGAGGATGATACAGACTGGTGTAGTTAGACTGGGAGGATGATACAGACTGGTGTAGTTAGACTGGGAGGATGATAAAGACTAGTGTAGTTAGACTGGGAGGATGATAAAGACTGGTGTAGTTAGACTGGGAGGATGATACAGACTGGTGTAGTTAGACTGGGAGGATGATACAGACTGGTGTAGTTAGACTGGGAGGATGATACAGACTGGTGTAGTTAGACTGGTCAGATGATAGAGACTGGTGTAGTTAGACTGGGAGGATGATACAGACTGGTGTAGTTAGACTGGTCAGATGATACAGACTGGTGTAGTTAGACTGGGAGGATGATACAGACTGGTGTAGTTGGACTGGGAGGATGATACAGACTAGTGTAGTTAGACTGGGAGGATGATAAAGACTGGTGTAGTTAGACTGGGAGGATGATTCAGACTGGTGTAGTTAGACTGGGAGGATGATAAAGACTGGTGTAGTTAGACTGGGAGGATGATACAGACTGGTGTAGTTAGACTAGGAGGATGATACAGACTGGTGTAGTTAGACTGGGAGGATGATACAGACTGGTGTAGTTAGGCTGGAGGATGATACAGACTGGTGTAGTTAGACTGGGAGGATGATAAAGACTGGTGTAGTTAGACTGGGAGGATGATACAGACTGGTGTAGTTAGACTGGTCAGATGATACAGACTGGTGTAGTTAGACTGGGAGGATGATACAGACTGGTGTAGTTAGACTGGGAGGATGATACAGACTGGTGTAGTTAGACTGGGAGGATGATACAGACTGGTGTAGTTAGACTGGGAGGATGATACAGACTGGTGTAGTTAGACTGGGAGGATGATACAGACTGGTGTAGTTAGACTGGGAGGATGATACAGACTGGTGTAGTTAGACTGGGAGGATGATACAGACTAGTGTAGTTAGACTGGGAGGATGATACAGACTGGTGTAGTTAGACTGGGAGGATGATACAGACTGGTGTAGTTGGACTGGGAGGATGATACAGACTGGTGTAGTTAGACTGGGAGGATGATACAGACTAGTGTAGTTAGACTGGGAGGATGATACAGACTGGTGTAGTTAGACTGGGAGGATGATACAGACTGGTGTAGTTGGACTGGGAGGATGACACAGACTGGTGTAGTTGGACTGGGAGGATGATACAGACTGGTGTAGTTAGACTGGGAGGATGATACAGACTGGTGTAGTTAGACTGGGAGGTTGATACAGACTGGTGTAGTTAGACTGGGAGGATGATACAGACTGGTGTAGTTAGACTGGGAGGATGATAAAGACTAGTGTAGTTAGACTGGGAGGATGATACAGACTGGTGTAGTTAGACTGGGAGGATGATACAGACTGGTGTAGTTGGACTGGGAGGATGATACAGACTGGTGTAGTTAGACTGGAAGGATGATAAAGACTGGTGTAGTTAGACTGGAAGGATGATAAAGACTGGTGTAGTTAGACTGGGAGGATGATAAAGACTAGTGTAGTTAGACTGGAAGGATGATAAAGACTGGTGTAGTTAGACTGGGAGGATGATTAAGACTGGTGTAGTTAGACTGGGAGGATGATACAGACTGGTGTAGTTAGACTGGGAGGATGATACAGACTGGTGTAGTTAGACTGGTCAGATGATACAGACTGGTGTAGTTAGACTGGGAGGATGATAAAGACTGGTGTAGTTAGACTGGTCAGATGATAAAGACTGGTGTAGTTAGACTGGGAGGATGATACAGACTCGTGTAGTTAGACTGGGAGGATGATAAAGACTGGTGTAGTTAGACTGGGAGAATGATACAGACTAGTGTAGTTAGACTGGGAGGATGATACAGACTAGTGTATTTAGACTGGTCAGATGATAAAGACTAGTGTAGTTGGACTGGTCAGATGATAAAGACAGGTGTAGATAGACTGAGAGGATGATACAGACTGGTGTAGTTAGACTGGGAGGATGATAAAGACTAGTGTAGTTGGACTGGGAGGATGATAAAGACTGGTGTAGTTAGACTGGGAGGATGATACAGACTGGTGTAGTTAGACTGGTCAGATGATAAAGACTGGTGTAGTTAGACTGGGAGGATGATACAGACTGGTGTAGTTAGACTGGGAGGATGATACAGACTGGTGTAGTTAGACTGGGAGGTTGATACAGACTGGTGTAGTTAGACTGGGAGGATGATAAAGACTGGTGTAGTTAGACTGGGAGGATGATACAGACTGGTGTAGTTAGACTGGGAGGATGATACAGACTGGTGTAGTTAGACTGGGAGGATGATACAGACTGGTGTAGTTAGACTGGGAGGATGATACAGACTGGTGTAGTTAGACTGGTCAGATGATAGAGACTGGTGTAGTTAGACTGGGAGGATGATACAGACTGGTGTAGTTAGACTGGTCAGATGATACAGACTGGTGTAGTTAGACTGGGAGGATGATACAGACTGGTGTAGTTGGACTGGGAGGATGATACAGACTAGTGTAGTTAGACTGGGAGGATGATACAGACTGGTGTAGTTAGACTGGGAGGATGTTACAGACTGGTGTAGTTAGACTGGGAGGATGTTACAGACTGGTGTAGTTAGACTGGGAGGATGATACAGACTGGTGTAGTTAGACTAGGAGGATGATACAGACTGGTGTAGTTAGACTGGGAGGATGATAAAGACTGGTGTAGTTAGACTGGTCAGATGATAAAGACTAGTGTAGTTGGACTGGGAGGATGATAAAGACTAGTGTAGTTAGACTGGGAGGATGATACAGACTGGTGTAGTTAGACTGGAAGGATGATACAGACTGGTGTAGTTGGACTGGGAGGATGATACAGACTGGTGTAGTTAGACTGGGAGGATGATACAGACTGGTGTAGTTAGACTGGGAGGATGATACAGACTAGTGTAGTTAGACTGGGAGGTTGATACAGACTGGTGTAGTTAGACTGGGAGGATGATACAGACTGGTGTAGTTGGACTGGGAGGATGACACAGACTGGTGTAGTTGGACTGGGAGGATGATACAGACTGGTGTAGTTAGACTGGGAGGATGATACAGACTGGTGTAGTTAGACTGGGAGGTTGATACAGACTGGTGTAGTTAGACTGGGAGGATGATACAGACTGGTGTAGTTAGACTGGGGGGATGATAAAGACTAGTGTAGTTAGACTGGGAGGATGATACAGACTGGTGTAGTTAGACTGGGAGGATGTTACAGACTGGTGTAGTTAGACTGGGAGGATGTTACAGACTGGTGTAGTTAGACTGGGAGGATGATACAGACTGGTGTAGTTAGACTAGGAGGATGATACAGACTGGTGTAGTTAGACTGGGAGGATGATAAAGACTGGTGTAGTTAGACTGGTCAGATGATAAAGACTAGTGTAGTTGGACTGGGAGGATGATAAAGACTAGTGTAGTTAGACTGGGAGGATGATACAGACTGGTGTAGTTAGACTGGAAGGATGATACAGACTGGTGTAGTTGGACTGGGAGGATGATACAGACTGGTGTAGTTAGACTGGGAGGATGATACAGACTGGTGTAGTTAGACTGGGAGGATGATACAGACTAGTGTAGTTAGACTGGGAGGTTGATACAGACTGGTGTAGTTAGACTGGGAGGATGATACAGACTGGTGTAGTTGGACTGGGAGGATGACACAGACTGGTGTAGTTGGACTGGGAGGATGATACAGACTGGTGTAGTTAGACTGGGAGGATGATACAGACTGGTGTAGTTAGACTGGGAGGTTGATACAGACTGGTGTAGTTAGACTGGGAGGATGATACAGACTGGTGTAGTTAGACTGGGGGGATGATAAAGACTAGTGTAGTTAGACTGGGAGGATGATACAGACTGGTGTAGTTAGACTGGGAGGATGATACAGACTGGTGTAGTTGGACTGGGAGGATGATACAGACTGGTGTAGTTAGACTGGAAGGATGATAAAGACTGGTGTAGTTAGACTGGGAGGATGATAAAGACTGGTGTAGTTAGACTGGGAGGATGATAAAGACTAGTGTAGTTAGACTGGAAGGATGATAAAGACTGGTGTAGTTAGACTGGGAGGATGATTAAGACTGGTGTAGTTAGACTGGGAGGATGATACAGACTGGTGTAGTTAGACTGGTCAGATGATACAGACTGGTGTAGTTGGACTGGGAGGATGATAAAGACTGGTGTAGTTAGACTGGGAGGATGATAAAGACTGGTGTAGTTAGACTGGTCAGATGATAAAGACTGGTGTAGTTAGACTGGGAGGATGATACAGACTCGTGTAGTTAGACTGGGAGGATGATAAAGACTGGTGTAGTTAGACTGGGAGAATGATACAGACTAGTGTAGTTAGACTGGTCAGATGATAAAGACTAGTGTAGTTGGACTGGTCAGATGATAAAGACAGGTGTAGATAGACTGAGAGGATGATACAGACTGGTGTCGTTAGTCTGGGAGGATGATAAAGACTAGTGTGGTTGGACTGGGAGGATGATAAAGACTGGTGTAGTTAGACTGGGAGGATGATACAGACTGGTGTAGTTAGACTGGTCAGATGATAAAGACTGGTGTAGTTAGACTGGGAGGATGATACAGACTGGTGTAGTTAGACTGGGAGGATGATACAGACTGGTGTAGTTAGACTGGGAGGTTGATACAGACTGGTGTAGTTAGACTGGGAGGATGATAAAGACTGGTGTAGTTAGACTGGGAGGATGATACAGACTGGTGTAGTTAGACTGGGAGGATGATACAGACTGGTGTAGTTAGACTGGGAGGGTGATACAGACTGGTGTAGTTAGACTGGGAGGATGATACAGACTGGTGTAGTTAGACTGGGAGGGTGATACAGACTGGTGTAGTTAGACTGGGAGGATGATAAAGACTGGTGTAGTTAGACTGGGAGGATGATACAGACTGGTGTAGTTAGACTGGGAGGATGATACAGACTGGTGTAGTTAGACTGGGAGGATGATACAGACTGGTGTAGTTAGACTGGGAGGATGATAAAGACTAGTGTAGTTAGACTGGGAGGATGATAAAGACTGGTGTAGTTAGACTGGGAGGATGATACAGACTGGTGTAGTTAGACTGGGAGGATGATACAGACTGGTGTAGTTAGACTGGGATAATGATACAGACTGGTGTAGTTAGACTGGTCAGATGATAGAGACTGGTGTAGTTAGACTGGTCAGATGATACAGACTGGTGTAGTTAGACTGGTCAGATGATACAGACTGGTGTAGTTAGACTGGGAGGATGATACAGACTGGTGTAGTTGGACTGGGAGGATGATACAGACTAGTGTAGTTAGACTGGGAGGATGATTCAGACTGGTGTAGTTAGACTGGGAGGATGATAAAGACTGGTGTAGTTAGACTGGGAGGATGATACAGACTAGTGTAGTTAGACTGGGAGGATGATACAGACTGGTGTAGTTGGACTGGGAGGATGATAAAGACTGGTGTAGTTAGACTGGGAGGATGATTCAGACTGGTGTAGTTAGACTGGGAGGATGATAAAGACTGGTGTAGTTAGACTGGGAGGATGATACAGACTAGTGTAGTTAGACTGGGAGGATGATACAGACTGGTGTAGTTAGACTGGGAGGATGATACAGACTGGTGTAGTTAGACTGGGAGGATGATACAGACTGGTGTAGTTAGACTAGGAGGATGATACAGACTGGTGTAGTTAGACTGGGAGGATGATACAGACTGGTGTAGTTAGACTGGGAGGATGATACAGACTGGTGTAGTTAGACTGGGAGGATGATAAAGACTGGTGTAGTTAGACTGGGAGGATGATACAGACTGGTGTAGTTAGACTGGTCAGATGATACAGACTGGTGTAGTTAGACTGGTCAGATGATACAGACTGGTGTAGTTAGACTGGGAGGATGATACAGACTGGTGTAGTTGGACTGGGAGGATGATACAGACTAGTGTAGTTAGACTGGGAGGATGATTCAGACTGGTGTAGTTAGACTGGGAGGATGATAAAGACTGGTGTAGTTAGACTGGGAGGATGATACAGACTAGTGTAGTTAGACTGGGAGGATGATACAGACTGGTGTAGTTGGACTGGGAGGATGATAAAGACTGGTGTAGTTAGACTGGGAGGATGATTCAGACTGGTGTAGTTAGACTGGGAGGATGATAAAGACTGGTGTAGTTAGACTGGGAGGATGATACAGACTAGTGTAGTTAGACTGGGAGGATGATACAGACTGGTGTAGTTAGACTGGGAGGATGATACAGACTGGTGTAGTTAGACTGGGAGGATGATACAGACTGGTGTAGTTAGACTAGGAGGATGATACAGACTGGTGTAGTTAGACTGGGAGGATGATACAGACTGGTGTAGTTAGACTGGGAGGATGATACAGACTGGTGTAGTTAGACTGGGAGGATGATAAAGACTGGTGTAGTTAGACTGGGAGGATGATAGAGACTGGTGTAGTTAGACTGGTCAGATGATACAGACTGGTGTAGTTAGACTGGTCAGATGATACAGACTGGTGTAGTTAGACTGGGAGGATGATACAGACTGGTGTAGTTGGACTGGGAGGATGATACAGACTAGTGTAGTTAGACTGGGAGGATGATTCAGACTGGTGTAGTTAGACTGGGAGGATGATAAAGACTGGTGTAGTTAGACTGGGAGGATGATACAGACTAGTGTAGTTAGACTGGGAGGATGATACAGACTGGTGTAGTTGGACTGGGAGGATGATAAAGACTGGTGTAGTTAGACTGGGAGGATGATTCAGACTGGTGTAGTTAGACTGGGAGGATGATAAAGACTGGTGTAGTTAGACTGGGAGGATGATACAGACTAGTGTAGTTAGACTGGGAGGATGATACAGACTGGTGTAGTTAGACTGGGAGGATGATACAGACTGGTGTAGTTAGACTGGGAGGATGATACAGACTGGTGTAGTTAGACTAGGAGGATGATACAGACTGGTGTAGTTAGACTGGGAGGATGATACAGACTGGTGTAGTTAGACTGGGAGGATGATACAGACTGGTGTAGTTAGACTGGGAGGATGATAAAGACTGGTGTAGTTAGACTGGGAGGATGATACAGACTGGTGTAGTTAGACTGGTCAGATGATACAGACTGGTGTAGTTAGACTGGGAGGATGATACAGACTGGTGTAGTTAGACTGGGAGGATGATACAGACTGGTGTAGTTAGACTGGGAGGATGATACAGACTGGTGTAGTTAGACTGGGAGGATGATACAGACTGGTGTAGTTAGACTGGGAGGATGATACAGACTGGTGTAGTTAGACTGGGAGGATGATACAGACTGGTGTAGTTAGACTGGGAGGATGATACAGACTAGTGTAGTTAGACTGGGAGGATGATACAGACTGGTGTAGTTAGACTGGGAGGATGATACAGACTGGTGTAGTTGGACTGGGAGGATGATACAGACTGGTGTAGTTAGACTGGGAGGATGATACAGACTAGTGTAGTTAGACTGGGAGGATGATACAGACTGGTGTAGTTAGACTGGGAGGATGATACAGACTGGTGTAGTTGGACTGGGAGGATGACACAGACTGGTGTAGTTGGACTGGGAGGATGATACAGACTGGTGTAGTTAGACTGGGAGGATGATACAGACTGGTGTAGTTAGACTGGGAGGTTGATACAGACTGGTGTAGTTAGACTGGGAGGATGATACAGACTGGTGTAGTTAGACTGGGAGGATGATAAAGACTAGTGTAGTTAGACTGGGAGGATGATACAGACTGGTGTAGTTAGACTGGGAGGATGATACAGACTGGTGTAGTTGGACTGGGAGGATGATACAGACTGGTGTAGTTAGACTGGAAGGATGATAAAGACTGGTGTAGTTAGACTGGAAGGATGATAAAGACTGGTGTAGTTAGACTGGGAGGATGATAAAGACTAGTGTAGTTAGACTGGAAGGATGATAAAGACTGGTGTAGTTAGACTGGGAGGATGATTAAGACTGGTGTAGTTAGACTGGGAGGATGATACAGACTGGTGTAGTTAGACTGGGAGGATGATACAGACTGGTGTAGTTAGACTGGTCAGATGATACAGACTGGTGTAGTTAGACTGGGAGGATGATAAAGACTGGTGTAGTTAGACTGGTCAGATGATAAAGACTGGTGTAGTTAGACTGGGAGGATGATACAGACTCGTGTAGTTAGACTGGGAGGATGATAAAGACTGGTGTAGTTAGACTGGGAGAATGATACAGACTAGTGTAGTTAGACTGGGAGGATGATACAGACTAGTGTATTTAGACTGGTCAGATGATAAAGACTAGTGTAGTTGGACTGGTCAGATGATAAAGACAGGTGTAGATAGACTGAGAGGATGATACAGACTGGTGTAGTTAGACTGGGAGGATGATAAAGACTAGTGTAGTTGGACTGGGAGGATGATAAAGACTGGTGTAGTTAGACTGGGAGGATGATACAGACTGGTGTAGTTAGACTGGTCAGATGATAAAGACTGGTGTAGTTAGACTGGGAGGATGATACAGACTGGTGTAGTTAGACTGGGAGGATGATACAGACTGGTGTAGTTAGACTGGGAGGTTGATACAGACTGGTGTAGTTAGACTGGGAGGATGATAAAGACTGGTGTAGTTAGACTGGGAGGATGATACAGACTGGTGTAGTTAGACTGGGAGGATGATACAGACTGGTGTAGTTAGACTGGGAGGGTGATACAGACTGGTGTAGTTAGACTGGGAGGATGATACAGACAGGTGTAGTTAGACTGGGAGGGTGATACAGACTGGTGTAGTTAGACTGGGAGGATGATAAAGACTGGTGTAGTTAGACTGGGAGGATGATACAGACTGGTGTAGTTAGACTGGGAGGATGATACAGACTGGTGTAGTTAGACTGGGAGGATGATACAGACTGGTGTAGTTAGACTGGGAGGATGATACAGACTGGTGTAGTTAGACTGGGAGGATGATACAGACTGGTGTAGTTAGACTGGTCAGATGATAGAGACTGGTGTAGTTAGACTGGGAGGATGATACAGACTGGTGTAGTTAGACTGGTCAGATGATACAGACTGGTGTAGTTAGACTGGGAGGATGATACAGACTGGTGTAGTTGGACTGGGAGGATGATACAGACTAGTGTAGTTAGACTGGGAGGATGATACAGACTGGTGTAGTTAGACTGGTCAGATGATACAGACTAGTGTAGTTAGACTGGGAGGATGATAAAGACTGGTGTAGTTAGACTGGGAGGATGATTCAGACTGGTGTAGTTAGACTGGGAGGATGATAAAGACTGGTGTAGTTAGACTGGGAGGATGATACAGACTAGTGTAGTTAGACTGGGAGGATGATACAGACTGGTGTAGTTAGACTGGGAGGATGTTACAGACTGGTGTAGTTAGACTGGGAGGATGATACAGACTGGTGTAGTTAGACTAGGAGGATGATACAGACTGGTGTAGTTAGACTGGGAGGATGATACAGACTGGTGTAGTTAGACTGGGAGGATGATACAGACTGGTGTAGTTAGACTGGGAGGATGATAAAGACTGGTGTAGTTAGACTGGGAGGATGATACAGACTGGTGTAGTTAGACTGGTCAGATGATACAGACTGGTGTAGTTAGACTGGGAGGATGATACAGACTGGTGTAGTTAGACTGGGAGGATGATACAGACTGGTGTAGTTAGACTGGGAGGATGATACAGACTGGTGTAGTTAGACTGGGAGGATGATACAGACTGGTGTAGTTAGACTGGGAGGATGATACAGACTGGTGTAGTTAGACTGGGAGGATGATACAGACTGGTGTAGTTAGACTGGGAGGATGATACAGACTAGTGTAGTTAGACTGGGAGGATGATACAGACTGGTGTAGTTAGACTGGGAGGATGATACAGACTGGTGTAGTTGGACTGGGAGGATGATACAGACTGGTGTAGTTAGACTGGGAGGATGATACAGACTAGTGTAGTTAGAATGGGAGGATGATACAGACTGGTGTAGTTGGACTGGGAGGATGATACAGACTGGTGTAGTTGGACTGGGAGGATGATACAGACTAGTGTAGTTAGACTGGGAGGATGATAAAGACTGGTGTAGTTAGACTGGGAGGATGATACAGACTAGTGTAGTTAGACTGGGAGGATGATACAGACTGGTGTAGTTAGACTGGGAGGATGATACAGACTGGTGTAGTTAGACTGGGAGGATGATACAGACTGGTGTAGTTAGACTGGGAGGATGATACAGACTGGTGTAGTTAGACTGGGAGGATGATACAGACTGGTGTAGTTAGACTGCGAGGATGATACAGACTGGTGTAGTTGGACTAGGAGGATGATACAGACTGGTGTAGTTAGACTGGGAGGATGATACAGACTGGTGTAGTTAAACTGGGAGGATGATGAAGACTGGTGTAGTTAGACTGGGAGGATGATACAGACTGGTGTAGTTAAACTGGGAGGATGATGAAGACTGGTGTAGTTAGACTGGTCAGATGATACAGACTGGTGTAGTTAGACTGGGAGGATGATACAGACTGGTGTAGTTAGACTGGGAGGATGATAAAGACTGGTGTAGTTAGACTGGGAGGTTGATACAGACTGGTGTAGTTAGACTGGGAGGATGATACAGACTGGTGTAGTTAGACTGGGAGGTTGATACAGACTAGTGTAGTTAGACTGGGAGGATGATACAGACTGGTGTAGTTAGACTGGGAGGTTGATACAGACTGGTGTAGTTAGACTGGGAGGATGATACAGACTAGTGTAGTTAGACTGGGAGGATGATACAGACTGGTGTAGTTAGACTGGGAGGATGAAAAAGACTGGTGTAGTTAGACTGGGAGGATGACAACGACTGGTGTAGTTAGACTGGGAGGATGATAACGACTGGTGTAGTTAGACTTGGAGGATGATACAGACTAGTATAGTTAGATTGGGAGGATGATAGACTAGTGTAGTTAGACTGGTCAGATGATAAAGACTGGTGTAGTTAGACTGGGAGGATGATACAGACTAGTGTAGTTGGATTGGGAGAATGATACAGACTGGTGTAGTTAGACTGGGAGGATGATAAAGACTAGTGTAGTTAGACTGGTCAGATGATACAGACTGGTGTAGTTGGACTGGGAGGATGATACAGACTGGTGTAGTTAGACTGGGAGGATGATACAGACTGGTGTAGTTAGACTGGGAGGATGATACAGACTAGTGTAGTTAGACTGGTAGGATGATACAGACTGGTGTAGTTAGACTGGGAGGGTGATACAAACTGGTGTAGTTAGACTGGGAGGATGATAAAGACTGGTGTAGTTGGACTGAGAGGATGATAAAGACTGGTGTAGTTAGACTGGGAGAATGATAACGACTGGTGTAGTTAGACTGGGAGGATGATAAAGACTAGTGTAGTTCGACTGGGAGGACGATAGACTCGTGTGGTGGGACTTGGAGGATGATAAAGACTGGTGTAGTTAGACTGGGAGGATGATACAGACTGGTGTAGTTAGACTGGGAGGATGATAACGACTGGTGTAGTTAGACTGGGAGGATGATACAGACTAGTATAGTTAGATTGGGAGGATGATAGACTAGTGTAGTTAGACTGGTCAGATGATAAAGACTGGTGTAGTTAGACTGGGAGGATGATACAGACTAGTGTAGTTGGATTGGGAGAATGATACAGACTGGTGTAGTTAGACTGGGAGGATGATAAAGACTAGTGTAGTTAGACTGGTCAGATGATACAGACTGGTGTAGTTGGACTGGGAGGATGATACAGACTGGTGTAGTTAGACTGGGAGGATGATACAGACTGGTGTAGTTAGACTGGGAGGATGATACAGACTAGTGTAGTTAGACTGGTAGGATGATACAGACTGGTGTAGTTAGACTGGGAGGGTGATACAAACTGGTGTAGTTAGACTGGGAGGATGATAAAGACTGGTGTAGTTGGACTGAGAGGATGATAAAGACTGGTGTAGTTAGACTGGGAGAATGATAACGACTGGTGTAGTTAGACTGGGAGGATGATAAAGACTAGTGTAGTTCGACTGGGAGGACGATAGACTCGTGTGGTGGGACTTGGAGGATGATAAAGACTGGTGTAGTTAGACTGGGAGGATGATACAGACTGGTGTAGTTAGACTGGGAGGATGATAACGACTGGTGTAGTTAGACTGGGAGGATGATACAGACTAGTATAGTTAGATTGGGAGGATGATAGACTAGTGTAGTTAGACTGGTCAGATGATAAAGACTGGTGTAGTTAGACTGGGAGGATGATACAGACTAGGGTAGTTAGATTGGGAGAATGATACAGACTGGTGTAGTTAGACTGGGAGGATGATAAAGACTAGTGTAGTTAGACTGGTCAGATGATACAGACTGGTGTAGTTGGACTGGGAGGATGATACAGACTGGTGTAGTTAGACTGGGAGGATGATACAGACTGGTGTAGTTAGACTGGGAGGATGATACAGACTAGTGTAGTTAGACTGGTAGGATGATACAGACTGGTGTAGTTAGACTGGGAGGGTGATACAGACTGGTGTAGTTAGACTGGGAGGATGATAAAGACTGGTGTAGTTGGACTGAGAGGATGATAAAGACTGGTGTAGTTAGACTGGGAGAATGATAACGACTGGTGTAGTTAGACTGGGAGGATGATAAAGACTAGTGTAGTTGGACTGGGAGGACGATAGACTCGTGTGGTGGGACTTGGAGGATGATAAAGACTGGTGTAGTTAGACTGGGAGGATGATACAGACTGGTGTAGTTAGACTGGTCAGATGATAAAGACTGGTGTAGTTAGACTGGGAGGATGATACAGACTGGTGTAGTTGGACTGGGAGGATGATACAGACTGGTGTAGTTAGACTGGGAGGATGATAAAGACTGGTGTAGTTGGACTGGTCAGATGATAAAGACTGGTGTAGTTAGACTGGGAGGATGATACAGACTGGTGTAGTTAGACTGGGAGGATGATACAGACTGGTGTAGTTAGACTGGGAGGATGATACAGACTGGTGTAGTTAGACTGGGAGGATGATACAGACTGGTGTAGTTAGACTGGGAGGATGATACAGACTGGTGTAGTTAGACTGGGAGGATGATACAGACTGGTGTAGTTAGACTGGGAGGATGATAAAGACTAGTGTAGTTAAACTGGTCAGATGATACAGACTGGTGTAGTTAGACTGGGAGGATGATACAGACTGGTGTAGTTAGACTGGGAGGATGATACAGACTGGTGTAGTTAGACTGGGAGGGTGATACAGACTGGTGTAGTTAGACTGGGAGGATGATACAGACTGGTGTAGTTAGACTGGGAGGGTGATACAGACTCGTGTAGTTAGACTGGGAGGATGATAAAGACTGGTGTAGTTAGACTGGGAGGATGATACAGACTGGTGTAGTTAGACTGGGAGGATGATACAGACTGGTGTAGTTAGACTGGGAGGATGATACAGACTGGTGTAGTTAGACTGGGAGGATGATAAAGACTAGTGTAGTTAGACTGGGAGGATGATAAAGACTGGTGTAGTTAGACTGGGAGGATGATACAGACTGGTGTAGTTAGACTGGGAGGATGATACAGACTGGTGTAGTTAGACTGGGAGGATGATACAGACTGGTGCAGTTAGACTGGTCAGATGATAGAGACTGGTGTAGTTAGACTGGGAGGATGATACAGACTGGTGTAGTTAGACTGGTCAGATGATACAGACTGGTGTAGTTAGACTGGGAGGATGATACAGACTGGTGTAGTTGGACTGGGAGGATGATACAGACTAGTGTAGTTAGACTGGGAGGATGATACAGACTGGTGTAGTTAGACTGGTCAGATGATACAGACTAGTGTAGTTAGACTGGGAGGATGATAAAGACTGGTGTAGTTAGACTGGGAGGATGATACAGACTGGTGTAGTTAGACTGGGAGGATGATACAGACTGGTGTAGTTAGACTGGGAGGATGATACAGACTGGTGTAGTTAGACTGGGAGGATGATACAGACTGGTGTAGTTAGACTGGGAGGATGATACAGACTGGTGTAGTTAGACTGGGAGGATGATACAGACTGGTGTAGTTAGACTGGGAGGATGATAAAGACTAGTGTAGTTAAACTGGTCAGATGATACAGACTGGTGTAGTTAGACTGGGAGGATGATACAGACTGGTGTAGTTAGACTGGGAGGATGATACAGACTGGTGTAGTTAGACTGGGAGGGTGATACAGACTGGTGTAGTTAGACTGGGAGGATGATACAGACTGGTGTAGTTAGACTGGGAGGGTGATACAGACTCGTGTAGTTAGACTGGGAGGATGATAAAGACTGGTGTAGTTAGACTGGGAGGATGATACAGACTGGTGTAGTTAGACTGGGAGGATGATACAGACTGGTGTAGTTAGACTGGGAGGATGATACAGACTGGTGTAGTTAGACTGGGAGGATGATAAAGACTAGTGTAGTTAGACTGGGAGGATGATAAAGACTGGTGTAGTTAGACTGGGAGGATGATACAGACTGGTGTAGTTAGACTGGGAGGATGATACAGACTGGTGTAGTTAGACTGGGAGGATGATACAGACTGGTGCAGTTAGACTGGTCAGATGATAGAGACTGGTGTAGTTAGACTGGGAGGATGATACAGACTGGTGTAGTTAGACTGGTCAGATGATACAGACTGGTGTAGTTAGACTGGGAGGATGATACAGACTGGTGTAGTTGGACTGGGAGGATGATACAGACTAGTGTAGTTAGACTGGGAGGATGATACAGACTGGTGTAGTTAGACTGGTCAGATGATACAGACTAGTGTAGTTAGACTGGGAGGATGATAAAGACTGGTGTAGTTAGACTGGGAGGATGATACAGACTGGTGTAGTTAGACTGGGAGGATGATACAGACTGGTGTAGTTAGACTGGGAGGATGATACAGACTGGTGTAGTTAGACTGGGAGGATGATACAGACTGGTGTAGTTAGACTGGGAGGATGATACAGACTGGTGTAGTTAGACTGGGAGGATGATACAGACTGGTGTAGTTAGACTGGGAGGATGATACAGACTGGTGTAGTTAGACTGGGAGGATGATAAAGACTAGTGTAGTTAAACTGGTCAGATGATACAGACTGGTGTAGTTAGACTGGGAGGATGATACAGACTGGTGTAGTTAGACTGGGAGGATGATACAGACTGGTGTAGTTAGACTGGGAGGGTGATACAGACTGGTGTAGTTAGACTGGGAGGATGATACAGACTGGTGTAGTTAGACTGGGAGGGTGATACAGACTGGTGTAGTTAGACTGGGAGGATGATAAAGACTGGTGTAGTTGGACTGGTCAGATGATAAAGACTGGTGTAGTTAGACTGGGAGGATGATACAGACTGGTGTAGTTAGACTGGGAGGATGATAAAGACTGGTGTAGTTAGACTGGGAGGATGATACAGACTAGTGTAGTTAGACTGGGAGGATGATAAAGACTAATGTAGTTAGACTGGGAGGATGATAAAGACTGGTGTAGTTAGACTGGGAGGATGATACAGACTGGTGTAGTTAGACTGGGAGGATGATACAGACTGGTGTAGTTAGACTGGGAGGATGATATAGACTAGTGTAGTTAGACATTTACATTTACATTTAAGTCATTTAGCAGACGCTCTTATCCAGAGCGACTTACAAATTGGTGCATTCACCTTATGACATCCAGTGGAACAGCCACTTTACAATAGTGCATCTAAATCTTTTAGGTGGGGGGGGGGCAGAAGGATTGCTTTATCCTATCCTAGGTATTCCTTGAAGAGGTGGGGTTTCAGGTGTCTCCGGAAGGTGGTGATTGACTCCGCTGTCCTGGCGTCGTGAGGGAGTTTGTTCCACCATTGGGGTGCCAGAGCAGCGAACAGTTTTGACTGGGCTGAGCGGGAACTGTACTTCCTCAGTGGTAGGGAGGCGAGCAGGCCAGAGGTGGATGAACGCAGTGCCCTTGTTTGGGTGTAGGGCCTGATCAGAGCCTGAAGGTACTGAGGTGCCGTTCCCCTCATAGCTCCGTAGGCAAGCACCATGGTCTTGTAGCGGATGCGAGCTTCAACTGGAAGCCAGTGGAGAGAGCGGAGAAGCGGGGTGACGTGAGAGAACTTGGGAAGGTTGAACACCAGACGGGCTGCGGCGTTCTGGATGAGTTGTAGGGGTTTAATGGCACAGGCAGGGAGCCCAGCCAACAGCGAGTTGCAGTAATCCAGACGGGAGATGACAAGTGCCTGGATTAGGACCTGCGCCGCTTCCTGTGTGAGGCAGGGTCGTACTCTGCGGATGTTGTAGAGCATGAACCTACAGGAACGGGCCACCGCCTTGATGTTAGTTGAGAACGACAGGGTGTTGTCCAGGATCACGCCAAGGTTCTTAGCGCTCTGGGAGGAGGACACAATGGAGTTGTCAAACGTGATGGCGAGATCATGGAACGGGCAGTCCTTCCCCGGGAGGAAGAGCAGCTCCGTCTTGCCGAGGTTCAGCTTGAGGTGGTGATCCGTCATCCACACTGATATGTCTACCAGACATGCAGAGATGCGATTCGCATGGTCAGATGATAAAGACTGGTGTAGTTAGACTGGGAGGATGATAAAGTCTAGTGTAGTTAGACTGGTCAGATGATAAAGACTAGTGTAGTTAGACTGAGAGGATGATACAGACTGGTGTAGTTAGACTGGGAGGATGATACAGACAGGTGTAGTTAGACTGGGAGGATGATAAAGACTGGTGTAGTTAGACTGGGAGGATGATAAAGACTAGTGTAGTTAGACTGGTCAGATGATAAAGACTGGTGTAGTTAGACTGGGAGGATGATAAAGACTAGTGTAGTTAGACTGGGAGGATGATAAAGTCTAGTGTAGTTAGACTGGTCAGATGATAAAGACTAGTGTAGTTAGACTGAGAGGATGATAAAGACTGGTGTAGTTAGACTGGGAGGATGATACAGACTGGTGTAGTTAGACTGGGAGGATGATAAAGTCTAGTGTAGTTAGACTGGTCAGATGATAAAGACAGGTGTAGTTAGACTGGGAGGATGATAGACTAGTGTAGTTAGACTGGTCAGATGATACAGACTGGTGTAGTTAGACTGGGAGGATGATAAAGTCTAGTGTAGTTAGACTGGTCAGATGATAAAGACAGGTGTAGTTAGACTGGGAGGATGATACAGACTAGTGTAGTTAGACTGTGAGGATGATAAACACTAATGTAGTTGGACTGGGAGGATGATAAAGACTGGTGTAGTTAGACTGGGAGGATGATACAGACTGGTGTAGTTAGACTGGGAGGATGATACAGACTGGTATAGTTAGACTGGTCAGATGATAAAGACTGGTGTAGTTAGACTGCGAGGATGATAAAGACTGGTGTAGTTAGACTAGGAGGATGATACAGACTGGTGTAGTTAGACTGGGAGGATGATAAAGACTGGTGTAGTTAGACTGGGAGGATGATACAGACTGGTGTAGTTAGACTGGGAGGATGATACAGACTGGTGTAGTTAGACTGGGAGGATGATACAGACTGGTGTAGTTAGACTGGGAGGATGATACAGACTGGTGTAGTTAGACTGGGAGGATGGTACAGACTGGTGTAGTTAGACTGGGAGGATGATAAAGACTAGTGTAGTTAGACTGGTCAGATGATAAAGACTGGTGTAGTTAGACTGGGAGGATGATAAAGACTAGTGTAGTTAGACTGGGAGGATGATAAAGTCTAGTGTAGTTAGACTGGTCAGATGATACAGACTGGTGTAGTTGGACTGGGAGGATGATACAGACTGGTGTAGTTAGACTGGGAGGATGATACAGACTGGTGTAGTTAGACTGGGAGGATGATACAGACTAGTGTAGTTAGACTGGTAGGATGATACAGACTGGTGTAGTTAGACTGGGAGGGTGATACAGACTGGTGTAGTTAGACTGGGAGGATGATAAAGACTGGTGTAGTTGGACTGAGAGGATGATAAAGACTGGTGTAGTTAGACTGGGAGAATGATAACGACTGGTGTAGTTAGACTGGGAGGATGATAAAGACTAGTGTAGTTGGACTGGGAGGACGATAGACTCGTGTGGTGGGACTTGGAGGATGATAAAGACTGGTGTAGTTAGACTGGGAGGATGATACAGACTGGTGTAGTTAGACTGGTCAGATGATAAAGACTGGTGTAGTTAGACTGGGAGGATGATACAGACTGGTGTAGTTGGACTGGGAGGATGATACAGACTGGTGTAGTTAGACTGGGAGGATGATAAAGACTGGTGTAGTTGGACTGGTCAGATGATAAAGACTGGTGTAGTTAGACTGGGAGGATGATACAGACTGGTGTAGTTAGACTGGGAGGATGATACAGACTGGTGTAGTTAGACTGGGAGGATGATACAGACTGGTGTAGTTAGACTGGGAGGATGATACAGAC
The DNA here is from genome assembly GCF_029448725.1 of Salvelinus fontinalis. Lineage (NCBI taxonomy): Eukaryota > Metazoa > Chordata > Actinopteri > Salmoniformes > Salmonidae > Salvelinus > Salvelinus fontinalis. Next base: position 39,736,065 of record NC_074691.1, on the reverse strand, counting down.
TGGTGTAGTTAGACTGGGAGGATGATACAGACTGGTGTAGTTAGACTGGGAGGATGATACAGACTGGTGTAGTTAGACTGGGAGGATGATACAGACTGGTGTAGTTAGACTGGGAGGATGATACAGACTGGTGTAGTTAGACTGGGAGGATGATAAAGACTAGTGTAGTTAAACTGGTCAGATGATACAGACTGGTGTAGTTAGACTGGGAGGATGATACAGACTGGTGTAGTTAGACTGGGAGGATGATACAGACTGGTGTAGTTAGACTGGGAGGGTGATACAGACTGGTGTAGTTAGACTGGGAGGATGATACAGACTGGTGTAGTTAGACTGGGAGGGTGATACAGACTCGTGTAGTTAGACTGGGAGGATGATAAAGACTGGTGTAGTTAGACTGGGAGGATGATACAGACTGGTGTAGTTAGACTGGGAGGATGATACAGACTGGTGTAGTTAGACTGGGAGGATGATACAGACTGGTGTAGTTAGACTGGGAGGATGATAAAGACTAGTGTAGTTAGACTGGGAGGATGATAAAGACTGGTGTAGTTAGACTGGGAGGATGATACAGACTGGTGTAGTTAGACTGGGAGGATGATACAGACTGGTGTAGTTAGACTGGGAGGATGATACAGACTGGTGCAGTTAGACTGGTCAGATGATAGAGACTGGTGTAGTTAGACTGGGAGGATGATACAGACTGGTGTAGTTAGACTGGTCAGATGATACAGACTGGTGTAGTTAGACTGGGAGGATGATACAGACTGGTGTAGTTGGACTGGGAGGATGATACAGACTAGTGTAGTTAGACTGGGAGGATGATACAGACTGGTGTAGTTAGACTGGTCAGATGATACAGACTAGTGTAGTTAGACTGGGAGGATGATAAAGACTGGTGTAGTTAGACTGGGAGGATGATACAGACTGGTGTAGTTAGACTGGGAGGATGATACAGACTGGTGTAGTTAGACTGGGAGGATGATACAGACTGGTGTAGTTAGACTGGGAGGATGATACAGACTGGTGTAGTTAGACTGGGAGGATGATACAGACTGGTGTAGTTAGACTGGGAGGATGATACAGACTGGTGTAGTTAGACTGGGAGGATGATACAGACTGGTGTAGTTAGACTGGGAGGATGATAAAGACTAGTGTAGTTAAACTGGTCAGATGATACAGACTGGTGTAGTTAGACTGGGAGGATGATACAGACTGGTGTAGTTAGACTGGGAGGATGATACAGACTGGTGTAGTTAGACTGGGAGGGTGATACAGACTGGTGTAGTTAGACTGGGAGGATGATACAGACTGGTGTAGTTAGACTGGGAGGGTGATACAGACTGGTGTAGTTAGACTGGGAGGATGATAAAGACTGGTGTAGTTGGACTGGTCAGATGATAAAGACTGGTGTAGTTAGACTGGGAGGATGATACAGACTGGTGTAGTTAGACTGGGAGGATGATAAAGACTGGTGTAGTTAGACTGGGAGGATGATACAGACTAGTGTAGTTAGACTGGGAGGATGATAAAGACTAATGTAGTTAGACTGGGAGGATGATAAAGACTGGTGTAGTTAGACTGGGAGGATGATACAGACTGGTGTAGTTAGACTGGGAGGATGATACAGACTGGTGTAGTTAGACTGGGAGGATGATATAGACTAGTGTAGTTAGACATTTACATTTACATTTAAGTCATTTAGCAGACGCTCTTATCCAGAGCGACTTACAAATTGGTGCATTCACCTTATGACATCCAGTGGAACAGCCACTTTACAATAGTGCATCTAAATCTTTTAGGTGGGGGGGGGGCAGAAGGATTGCTTTATCCTATCCTAGGTATTCCTTGAAGAGGTGGGGTTTCAGGTGTCTCCGGAAGGTGGTGATTGACTCCGCTGTCCTGGCGTCGTGAGGGAGTTTGTTCCACCATTGGGGTGCCAGAGCAGCGAACAGTTTTGACTGGGCTGAGCGGGAACTGTACTTCCTCAGTGGTAGGGAGGCGAGCAGGCCAGAGGTGGATGAACGCAGTGCCCTTGTTTGGGTGTAGGGCCTGATCAGAGCCTGAAGGTACTGAGGTGCCGTTCCCCTCATAGCTCCGTAGGCAAGCACCATGGTCTTGTAGCGGATGCGAGCTTCAACTGGAAGCCAGTGGAGAGAGCGGAGAAGCGGGGTGACGTGAGAGAACTTGGGAAGGTTGAACACCAGACGGGCTGCGGCGTTCTGGATGAGTTGTAGGGGTTTAATGGCACAGGCAGGGAGCCCAGCCAACAGCGAGTTGCAGTAATCCAGACGGGAGATGACAAGTGCCTGGATTAGGACCTGCGCCGCTTCCTGTGTGAGGCAGGGTCGTACTCTGCGGATGTTGTAGAGCATGAACCTACAGGAACGGGCCACCGCCTTGATGTTAGTTGAGAACGACAGGGTGTTGTCCAGGATCACGCCAAGGTTCTTAGCGCTCTGGGAGGAGGACACAATGGAGTTGTCAAACGTGATGGCGAGATCATGGAACGGGCAGTCCTTCCCCGGGAGGAAGAGCAGCTCCGTCTTGCCGAGGTTCAGCTTGAGGTGGTGATCCGTCATCCACACTGATATGTCTACCAGACATGCAGAGATGCGATTCGCATGGTCAGATGATAAAGACTGGTGTAGTTAGACTGGGAGGATGATAAAGTCTAGTGTAGTTAGACTGGTCAGATGATAAAGACTAGTGTAGTTAGACTGAGAGGATGATACAGACTGGTGTAGTTAGACTGGGAGGATGATACAGACAGGTGTAGTTAGACTGGGAGGATGATAAAGACTGGTGTAGTTAGACTGGGAGGATGATAAAGACTAGTGTAGTTAGACTGGTCAGATGATAAAGACTGGTGTAGTTAGACTGGGAGGATGATAAAGACTAGTGTAGTTAGACTGGGAGGATGATAAAGTCTAGTGTAGTTAGACTGGTCAGATGATAAAGACTAGTGTAGTTAGACTGAGAGGATGATAAAGACTGGTGTAGTTAGACTGGGAGGATGATACAGACTGGTGTAGTTAGACTGGGAGGATGATAAAGTCTAGTGTAGTTAGACTGGTCAGATGATAAAGACAGGTGTAGTTAGACTGGGAGGATGATAGACTAGTGTAGTTAGACTGGTCAGATGATACAGACTGGTGTAGTTAGACTGGGAGGATGATAAAGTCTAGTGTAGTTAGACTGGTCAGATGATAAAGACAGGTGTAGTTAGACTGGGAGGATGATACAGACTAGTGTAGTTAGACTGTGAGGATGATAAACACTAATGTAGTTGGACTGGGAGGATGATAAAGACTGGTGTAGTTAGACTGGGAGGATGATACAGACTGGTGTAGTTAGACTGGGAGGATGATACAGACTGGTGTAGTTAGACTGGGAGGATGATACAGACTGGTATAGTTAGACTGGTCAGATGATAAAGACTGGTGTAGTTAGACTGCGAGGATGATAAAGACTGGTGTAGTTAGACTAGGAGGATGATACAGACTGGTGTAGTTAGACTGGGAGGATGATAAAGACTGGTGTAGTTAGACTGGGAGGATGATACAGACTGGTGTAGTTAGACTGGGAGGATGATACAGACTGGTGTAGTTAGACTGGGAGGATGATACAGACTGGTGTAGTTAGACTGGGAGGATGATACAGACTGGTGTAGTTAGACTGGGAGGATGGTACAGACTGGTGTAGTTAGACTGGGAGGATGATAAAGACTAGTGTAGTTAGACTGGTCAGATGATAAAGACTGGTGTAGTTAGACTGGGAGGATGATAAAGACTAGTGTAGTTAGACTGGGAGGATGATAAAGTCTAGTGTAGTTAGACTGGTCAGATGATAAAGACTAGTGTAGTTAGACTGAGAGGATGATAAAGACTGGTGTAGTTAGACTGGGAGGATGATACAGACTGGTGTAGTTAGACTGGGAGGATGATAAAGTCTAGTGTAGTTATACTGGTCAGATGATAAAGACAGGTGTAGTTAGACTGGGAGGATGATAGACTAGTGTAGTTAGACTGGTCAGATGATACAGACTGGTGTAGTTAGACTGGGAGGATGATAAAGTCTAGTGTAGTTAGACTGGTCAGATGATAAAGACAGGTGTAGTTAGACTGGGAGGATGATACAGTCTAGTGTAGTTAGACTGTGAGGATGATAAACACTAATGTAGTTGGACTGGGAGGATGATAAAGACTGGTGTAGTTAGACTGGGAGGATGATACAGACTGGTGTAGTTAGACTGGGAGGATGATACAGACTGGTGTAGTTAGACTGGGAGGATGATACAGACTGGTATAGTTAGACTGGTCAGATGATAAAGACTGGTGTAGTTAGACTGCGAGGATGATAAAGACTGGTGTAGTTAGACTAGGAGGATGATACAGACTGGTGTAGTTAGACTGGGAGGATGATAAAGACTGGTGTAGTTAGACTGGGAGGATGATACAGACTGGTGTAGTTAGACTGGGAGGATGATACAGACTGGTGTAGTTAGACTGGGAGGATGATACAGACTGGTGTAGTTAGACTGGGAGGATGATACAGACTGGTGTAGTTAGACTGGGAGGATGATAAAGACTGGTGTAGTTAGACTGGGAGGATGATAAAGACTGGTGTAGTTAGACTGGGAGGATGATACAGACTGGTGTAGTTAGACTGGGAGGATGATAAAGACTGGTGTAGTTAGACTGGGAGGATGATACAGACTGGTGTAGTTAGACTGGGAGGATGATACAGACTGGTGTAGTTAGACTGGGAGGTTGATACAGACTGGTGTAGTTAGACTGGGAGGTTGATACAGACTGGTGTAGTTAGACTGGGAGGATGATAAAGACTAGTGTAGTTAGACTGGGAGGATGATAAAGACTGGTGTAGTTAGACTGGGAGGATGATACAGACTGGTGTAGTTAGACTGGGAGGATGATACAGACTGGTGTAGTTAGACTGGGAGGATGATACAGACTGGTGTAGTTAGACTGGGAGGATGATAAAGACTAGTGTAGTTAGACTGGGAGGATGATACAGACTGGTGAAGTTAGACTGGGAGGATGATAAAGACTAGTGTAGTTAGACTGGGAGGATGATACAGACTGGTGTAGTTAGACTGGGAGGATGATACAGACTGGTGTAGTTAGACTGGGAGGATGATAAAGACTGGTGTAGTTAGACTGGTCAGATGATAAAGACTGGTGTAGTTGGACTGGGAGGATGATACAGACTGGTGTAGTTAGACTGGGAGGATGATAAAGACTGGTGTAGTTAGACTGGGAGGATGATACAGACTGGTGTAGTTAGACTGGGAGGATGATACAGACTGGTGTAGTTAGACTGGGAGGATGATAAAGACTGGTGTAGTTAGACTGGGAGGATGATACAGACTGGTGTAGTTAGACTGGGAGGATGATAAAGACTAGTGTAGTTAAACTGGTCAGATGATAAAGACTGGTGTAGTTAGACTGGGAGGATGATACAGACTGGTGTAGTTAGACTGGGAGGATGATAACGACTAGTGTAGTTAGACTGGGAGGATGATACAGACTGGTGTAGTTAGACTGGTCAGATGATAAAGACTAGTGTAGTTAGACTGGGAGGATGATACAGACTGGTGTAGTTAGACTGGGAGGATGATACAGACTGGTGTAGTTAGACTGGTCAGATGATACAGACTGGTGTAGTTAGACTGGGAGGATGATAAAGACTAGTGTAGTTAGACTGGTCAGATGATAAAGACTAGTGTAGTTAGACTGGGAGGATGATACAGACTGGTGTAGTTAGACTGGGAGGATGATACAGACTAGTGTGGTGGGAATGCATGAGTTTGCCCCTATGTGTATCTCAAGTCAACATGAGTCTGGACTGAAACAACGTGTTATTTAGGAAGGTATCGTACCACCAATTCATACGTACAGGTACAGTATACAGTAAGAAGCTCTTGGTTGTACAGTCTGTCTTTATAGAGATATATAGAGATGACTTTAGTTCTGTGCTGATCTCTCTATCAGGGGTATAATGGCCAGCCACGGACCGCCGTCTCACAGATCAGCCAATCAATATACATGTGATTTACAAACTACAGACACAGGTAATCAATGGGTATAAAACTCTATGAAATATGCATTACAGAGATGTTATAGCGACTGGAAGCTGAGGTAGATATATGGACAGGCCCATTTATTTTCCTCACTATTGATTATATCATCACTCGGATCGCCTGTCTTCCCCTTTCTCTCTCTCTCCTTCCTCCCTCTATCTATCTCCTTCTCTCTCCTTTCTCTCTTTCTCTCATCTCTCTCTCTCTCTCCTTCCTCCCTCTCTCTCTCTCTCTCTCTCTCTCTCTCTCTCTCTCCTTTCTCTCTCTCTCTCTCTCTCTCTCTCTCTCTCTCTCTCTCTCTCTCTCTCTCTCTCTCTCTCTCTCTCTCTCTCTCTCTCTCTCTCTCTCTCTCTCTCTCTCTCTCTCTCTCTCTCTCTCTCTCTCTCTCTCTCTCTCTCTCTCTCTCTCTCTCTCTCTCTCTCTCTCTCTCTTTCTCTCTCTCTCTTTCTCTCTCTCTCTCTCTCTCTCTCTCTCTCTCTCTCTCTCTCTCTCTCCCCTTTCTCTCTCTCTCCTTCCTCCCTCTATCTATCTCCATCTCTCTCCTTTCTCTCTTTCTCTCATCTCTCTCTCTCCTTCCTCCCTCTATATCTCTCTCTCTCCTTTCTCTCTCTCTCCTTTCTCTCTCTCCCTCTCTCTCTCTCTCTCTCTCTCTCTCTCTCTCTCTCTTTCTCTCTCTCTTTCTCTCTCTCTCTCTCTCCTTTCTCAGTAAACAGTACACTCACAAAAGTTCTAAAAAAATAAAGACATTACAAATGTCATGTGTCTATATACATTGTTGTAAGGATGTGCAAATTGTTTAAGTACAAAGGGGAAAATAAATAAACATAAATATATGTTGTTTATACAATGGTGTTTGTTCTTTACAGGTTGCCCTTTTCTTGTGGCAACAGGTCACAAATATTGATGCTGTGATTGCACACTGTGATACCCAATAAATATGGGAGTTTATCTTAATTCGATTTTGTGGGTCTGTGTAATCTGAGGGAAATATGTGTCTCTAATATGGTCATATGTACATTTGGCAGGAGGATAGGAAGTGCAGCTCAGCTTCCACCTTATTTTGTGGGAAATGTGTGTGTTCTTTGCCAATTTTAACCGCACACTTGCTGTTCGTGTACATGGATTTTATAATGTCATATATTTTTCCCCCAACACCACTTTCCATCTATTTGTTTATGGATACCATCAACACCACAGGCCTTTTTGGGTTGGAGGGTTTGTATTTTGTCCTGTAGTTCAGTCAAGGTAATTGGAGAATCCAGTGGGTTCTGGTAGTCTTTAAAATAGTTGATTGTTTGTTCTTTGTTATGGATACCTTGACCTCAATCGCATCAAACACCTTTTGGATGAATTGGAACGTTGACTGCGAGCCAGGCCTAATCGCCCAACAACCCCGACCTCACTAATGCTCTTGTGTCTGAATGGAAGCAAGTCCTCGCAGCAATGTTCCAACATTTTTTTTTTTTACCTTTATTTAACTAGGCAAGTCAGTTAATAACAAATTCTTATTTACAATGACGGCCTACCAAAAGGCAAAAAGACTCCTTCGGGGACGAGGACTGGGATTAAAATTTAAAAATGAATTAAATATAGGACAAAACACACATCGCAGCAAGAGAGACAACACAACACTACATAAAGAGACACCTAAGACAACAACATAGCAAGGCAGCAACACATGACAACACAGCATGGTAGCAAAACAACATGGTAGTAGCATAAAACATGGTACAAACATTATTGGGCCCAGACAACAGCACAAAGGGCAAGAAGGTAGAGACAACAATACATCACACAAAGCAGCCACAACTGTCAGGAAGAGTGACCATGATTGAGTCTTTGAAGAGATTGAGATAAAACTGTCCAGTTTGAGTGTTTGTTGCAGCTCATTCCAATCGCTAGCTGCAGCTAACTGAAAAGACGAGCGACCCAGGGATGTGTGTGCTTTGGGGACCTTCAACAGAATGTGACTGGCAGAACGGGTGTTGTACGTGGAGGATGAGGGCTGCAGTAGATATGTCAGATAGGGGGGATCAACATCTAATGGATAGCCTTCCCAGAAGAGTGGAGGCTGCTATTGCAGCAAAACGGGGGACCAACTCCATATTAATGCCCATGATTTTCGAATGAGATGTTGGATGAGCAGGTGTCCACATACTTTTGGTCATGTAGAGAAGGTTCTATGGTTTAGTCTTCTCTATGGGAGATGTTGATGATGCCAGCATTAATAGGATGTATATCTGGTATATCCGGTTGCTGTCAATTGCACAGTGCCTTTGAGGTGCTGGGTAAGCACATGTTCAGATTAAGAACACTGATTCTGGATCAGCTCTCAGAGCCATCTTCCACTTTGATATGGTGGATAGTAGACTACAGTCTGATTCTGGATCAGCTCTCAGAGCCATCTTCCACTTTGATATGGTGGATAGTAGACTACAGTCTGATTCTGGATCAGCTCTCAGAGCCATCTTCCACTTTGATATGGTGGATAGTAGACTACAGTCTGATTCTGGATCAGCTCTCAGAGCCATCTTCCACCCTGATATGGTGGATAGTAGACTACAGTCTGATTCTGGATCAGCTCTCAGAGCCATCTTCCACTTTGATGTGGTGGATAGTAGACTACAGTCTGATTCTGGATCAGCTCTCAGAGCCATCTTCCACTTTGATATGGTGGATAGTAGACTACAGTCTGATTCTGGATCAGCTCTCAGAGCCATCTGCCACCCTGATATGGTGGATAGTAGACTACAGTCTGATTCTGGATCAGACTACTGTGTAGACTAGACTGTGGTTTGCATCCCAAATGGCACCCTATTCCCTATTTAGTGCACTACTTTTGACCAGGGTGCCTAGGGCTCTGGTCAAAAGCAGTGCAAAAGTAGGGCACTATATAGGGAATAGGGTGCCATTTGGGACGCCATCTGGATATCCTAGAGAGCCACCTCACAGCCCAGCAGCAACACTAACAAGGTAATTACCCAGAGGCATCGGGACGAAAGACAGGAGGAAAAATCAATATATCATTTCAGTATTTTAGAAAGGGTTTCCTCTGAATGTCTTTATCTATTGGTGAATGTCTTATCGATTGGTGAATGTCTTATCGATTGGTGAATGTCTTATCTATTGATGAATGTCTTATCGATTGGTGAATGTCTTATCGATTGGTGAATGTCTTATCTATTGGTGAATGTCTTATCGATTGGTGAATGTCTTATCTATTGGTGAATGTCTTATCGATTGGTGAATGTCTTATCGATTGGTGAATGTCTTATCGATTGGTGAATGTCTTACCTATTGGTGAATGTCTTATCTATTGGTGAATGTCTTATCGATTGGTGAATGTCTTATCTATTGATGAATGTCTTGTCTATTGATGAATGTCTTGTCTATTGATGAATGTCTTATCTATTGGTGAATGTCTTATCGATTGGTGAATGTCTTACCTATTGGTGAATGTCTTATCTATTGGTGAATGTCTTATCTATTGGTGAATGTCATATCGATTGGTGAATGTCTTATCGATTGGTGAATGTCTTGTCTATTGATGAATGTCTTGTCTATTGATGAATGTCTTATCTATTGATGAATGTCTTATCTATTGGTGAATGTCTTATCTATTGGTGAATGTCTTATCTATTGGTGAATGTCTTATCTATTGGTGAATGTCTTATCTCTTGATGAATGTCTTGTCTATTGGTGAATGTCTTAGCTATTGGTGAATGTCTTATCTATTGGTGAATGTCTTATCTCTTGATGAATGTCTTGTCTATTGGTGAATGTCTTGTCTATTGGTGAATGTCTTATCTATTGATGAATGTCTTATCTATTGGTGAATGTCTTATCTATTGGTGAATGTCTTATCTATTGGTGAATGTCTTATCTATTGGTGAATGTCTTATCTATTGGTGAATGTCTTATCTTTTGGTGAATGTCTTGTCTATTGGTGAATGTCTTATCTATTGGTGAATGTCTTATCTATTGGTGAATGTCTTATCTAGTGGTGAATGTCTTATCTATTGGTGAATGTCTTATCTATTGGTGAATGTCTTGTCTATTGGTGAATGTCTTAGCTATTGGTGAATGTCTTATCTATTGGTGAATGTCTTATCTCTTGATGAATGTCTTGTCTATTGGTGAATGTCTTGTCTATTGGTGAATGTCTTATCTATTGATGAATGTCTTATCTATTGGTGAATGTCTTATCTATTGGTGAATGTCTTATCTATTGATGAATGTCTTATCTATTGGTGAATGTCTTATCTATTGGTGAATGTCTTATCTATTGGTGAATGTCTTGTCTATTGGTGAATGTCTTGTCTATTGGTGAATGTCTTAGCTATTGGTGAATGTCTTATCTATTGGTGAATGTCTTATCTCTTGATGAATGTCTTGTCTATTGGTGAATGTCTTGTCTATTGGTGAATGTCTTATCTATTGATGAATGTCTTATCTATTGGTGAATGTCTTATCTATTGGTGAATGTCTTATCTATTGGTGAATGTCTTGTCTATTGGTGAATGTCTTGTCTATTGGTGAATGTCTTATCTATTGGTGAATGTCTTATCTATTGGTGAATGTCTTATCTATTGGTGAATGTCTTATCTATTGGTGAATGTCTTATCTATTGGTGAATGTCTTGTCTATTGGTGAATGTCTTATCTCTTGATGAATGTCTTATCTATTGATGAATGTCTTATCTATTGGTGAATGTCTTATCTATTGGTGAATGTCTTATCTCTTGATGAATGTCTTGTCTATTGATGAATGTCTTATCTATTGGTGAATGTCTTGTCTATTGGTGAATGTCTTAGCTATTGGTGAATGTCTTATCTATTGGTGAATGTCTTATCTCTTGATGAATGTCTTGTCTATTGGTGAATGTCTTGTCTATTGGTGAATGTCTTATCTATTGATGAATGTCTTATCTATTGGTGAATGTCTTATCTATTGGTGAATGTCTTATCTATTGGTGAATGTCTTGTCTATTGGTGAATGTCTTATCTATTGATGAATGTCTTATCTATTGATGAATGTCTCAATCCCCTCCACCAGCATTGGGGAGAAGATGCCCTTGAGTCCTGTCCCAGAACCACAGTTCTCTAGTCTAATCTCAACCACAACAGTCAGGAATGTCAATATGAAACTGGCCAGTTGAACATGGTACCCCGAAACCAAATGGCACAGCTTTATCCTTGCTTGTAATTGCTTGATGTCATTTACATTACTGTAAATAACAGCATATAGATCAAATTTTTACATCCTGACCTGTCTGGTGTTTCCATGGCAATGACCCCAGGTCGGGATGTAATGAGTGTGAGGTGATCTGTTTTGACAAGTGTCAACCTCCGTCGTAGTGTTGTTTTTAACCAATCGGATCTCTGACAGAGATTAGCCTCTACAGCGCTAAGTGCTAAGTGCTAATATTTCTTCTTCTGGACTCTTAAAGTACCTGGCAGATCATTAGAAATGGATGAAATGTAAACCATTTATAGAAGAGAAGAAGATTTTTTTTAGGACAACGATCCTGTGGGCTTTAGAGAAAGCAACAGACAAATTGTTGTCGGGGCAATCTTTTATTCCCAAGCTCACTAATGAATAGTTATTTTCTTTTTTTAGTCCACCATCAAACACTGTCATTAATTTTCACCTCTACAGTAGGAACATCTCAATTAATATCCAAATTTGACACTTTACCAGACCCAGACCAAATCCAGAACTAGAACAAAACAAACTGACATAACGCCTCGGACAAAATACACTTCAAGGGATGAAATCGATTTGAATCCACACACTGCTACTGTCTCACTCGATTGCCTAATTGAACGGCTCAAACACTGAGGCAATTTGCCGTGTATGCGATTGTGAAGGCCTGCCGGGCGGCAAAGCGAAACCAATACAGTTTTTTTTTTTTGCTTTGCAAATTATTAATTAAACTCATCTTCCTGTGTTTATTCTCTCTCAGCCGCCGAGTCGTAATTGAGTTTGATAGATGACTGACAGCATCTGACAGGTCGTTAAGCCTCGTCATAAGAGATTAATTGAACGACACAATATTTATGTCTCGGTGTTGACCAGTTATCCTACCATCTATCACGGAGATGATCACCGCTGATTGAAAACCACTGGTCTGTGTAATCCTCATTATTTGAAATGTATAGCTTCTTGTGGCGTTTTGCGGTAACGATGACGGTAAATTGGAAGAGTTAAATGCATAACGAGGGGGAAAATGAGAGGGGGATGCTGTCAAGGAATTAATGTGGTGGAATGTTGGGGAAGACAGGAAAGGGCGGGAAAAGACATATACAACAAAAAATAGAATGTAATAAAGATCTCCAGTATTTTATTTCCAGTATTAAAATATTTAATTAACTTCTTAATTGTTTCAACTGTTAAAAGTGAACTGCACTCACCGATTCTACCTGTTTCTTTCCAGTGCTTATTAAGAAATGCAGTGGCCCTTACTGAAGCCCAAACCAGAGTTGTCTTGGGGATGTGGTTTAATGTGGGTATGTCTTCGCCATTCCAATAACACAAGGGCAGTAGTGAGTAACTTAGTGACCGAGAAGTAATCTAAGCTAGCTTTGCTATGGACCGTCTGTCTCAGCATCCACAAGATGATCTGCTAATTCAGTTCAATATGTAGGCTAAAGCGTGCCCTGACCTTGTGTTTAGCTAACCTGCCAGCAGCTAGCTAGCATAGCTTGTCCCTGACCTTGTGTTTAGCCAACCTGACAGCAGCTAGCTAGCATAGCTTGTCCCTGACCTTGTTTTTAGCCAACCTGACAGCAGCTAGCTAGCATAGCTTGTCTCTGACCTTGTGTTTAGCCAACCTGACAGCAGCTAGCTAGCATAGCTTGTCCCTGACCTTGTGTTTAGCTAACCTGACAGCAGCTAGCTAGCATAGCTTGTCCCTGACCTTGTGTTTGGCTAACCTGACAGCAGCTAGCTAGCATAGCTTGTCCCTGATCTTGTGTTTAGCCAACCTGGCAGCATCTAGCTAGCATAGCTTGGGGGATATCTACAGATGGCTAGTGCCTTCATAAAGTATTCATACACCTTGACTTTTTTTTTGCAAATTTATTGAAAATTAAATACTGAAATATCTGATTTACATGAGTATTCACACCCATGAGTCAATACTTTGCAGAAGTACTTTTGACGGCGATTGCAGCTTTGAGTCTTTTTGAGAATATCTGTATCAGCTTTGCACATCTAGATTTGAGGATTTTATCCAATTCTTCCTTGCAGATTTTCTCAAGCTCTGTTTAGTTAGATGGGGAGCGGCGGTGAACAGCAATCTTCAGCAATCTTTGGCTGGGGCCACTCAAGGACTTTCACATTCATGTTTTAAAGCCATTCCAGTGTTGCTTTGTCTGTATGCTTGGGGGCATTGTCCTGTTGGAACGTAAATCTTTGCCCACAGTCTAAGGTGGTTTGCATTCTGATGCAGGTTCTCTTCAAGGATTTGCCTGTATTTGGCTCCATTCATTGGCCCCTCTATACTTACCAGTCTCCCAGTCCTGCCGCTGAAAAAGCATCCTCCCATATCATGATGCTGCCGCCACCATGCTTCACGGTAGGGATTGTTGTAGATGGGTGATGAGCTGTGCCTGGTTTTCTCCAGACAAAAAGCTTTGCGTTCAGACCAAATATTAACATCTTTGTCTCATCAGACCACAGAATTTTTTGCCTTATGATCTTTCACGTGCCTTTTTACAAACTCCAGGCGTGCAGTCATGTGCCTTTTTCTCAGGAATGGCTTCCATCTTGCCCCTCTCCCATAAATCCCAGCTTGGTGAAGTGCGGTAGAGACTGTTGTCCTTCTGGCATGTTCTCCCATCTCAGCCAAGGAACTCTGTAGTTCTGTCAGAGTGGTCATTGGGTTCTTGGTCAACTGACCAAGGTCCTTCTTGCCCGGTTGCTCAGTTTGGTCAGACAGCCAGCTCTAGACAGAGTCTAGGTTGATCAGTTTGGTCGGACGGCCAGCTCTAGACAGAGTCTAGGTTGATCAGTTTGGTCGGACGGCCAGCTCTAGACAGAGTCTAAGTTGATCAGTTTGGTCAGACAGCCAGCTCTAGACAGAGTCTAGGTTGATCAGTTTGGTCGGACGGCCAGCTCTAGACAGAGTCTAAGTTGATCAGTTTGGTCAGACAGCCAGCTCTAGACAGTCTGGGTAATTACATATTTTTTCCTTCCCAATGATGGAGACCACTGTGATTTTGGAAACTTTCAACACTAGAAGTTGTTTTATACCCTTCCCCAGATATATACCTCATCATAATTATATCTCAGAGATCTATGGAAAGTTCCTTGAACTTCACGGTATAGTTCCTGCTCTGACGTGCACTGTCAACTGTGTGACCTTATATAGACAGGTGTGTTTCTTTCCAAACAATTGAATTAGCCACAGGTGTACTCCAATCAAGTTGTAGTGACGTTGCAAGGATGATAAAGGAAATTGGATGCACCTGAGTTCAGTTTGAAGTGACATAGCAAAGGGGTGTGAATACTTATGTAAATGAGATATTTCTGTATTTCATTTTCAACACATTTGGAAAAATTTCTAAAAACACGTTTTCACTTTGTATTGTGTGTAGATGGGTGAGGAAAACAATTCATTTAATCCATTTTGAATTCAGGCTGTAACTACAAAATGTGGAATAAATCAAGAGGTAGGAATACTTTCTGAAGGCACTGCCGCTGGCTAATATTTATTTCTCTGTCAAATCACAGTTGTGCCAAGATAGCAAGAAGTACCCGTATCTAGAATGTATTTCATGAGACACTCGTTCTACAACACCTTGCTATGAAATTAGCTCGCAAATTCTATCACGTCATGTAAAGACATGTTACCGTGGAAACGATATCAACAACTGCCGAGTTGAATGCCCACGCTTCAGTCAGCTCAGCTGTCAACACAATAATCTATAAGTGGCTAGTTTTGTTTCGTCTCTCTCTCTCCTTATGTCCACTGTTAGATCTCCCTACAGGTGTAGGCTAAATGTGGACATTGGGCAAACATGGCCAGCTTGAGTGGAGATGCATTTATCAGTAAAAAAAAATCAATCGATGGGTTTGTTTGTGTTAAAAATACAAATCATGTTCTGCTGTAAATAGGCTATCATATCGATTTGCTTATATAGACACTTTACCTAGCAAATGAAAAAAAGTTGTGTGTGGAGTACATCCACAAAAAGGAACATCAAAATATTTGGTCCAACTTCAGCTGTCTCAAAACTAGCATGGACCTTATCTGTCCCAAAACTAGCATGGACTTCATCTGTCCAAAAACTAGCATGGATTTCAGCTGTCCCAAAACTAGCATGGCCTTCATCTGTCCCATAACTAAAATGGCCTTCATCTGTCCCAGAACTGGCATGGCCTTCATCTGTCCCAGAACTGGCATTGCCTTCATCTGTCCCAGAACTAGCATGGACTTCAGCTGTCCTAGAACTGGCATAGCCTTCATCTGTCCCAGAACTAGCATGGATTTCAGCTGTCCCAAAACTAGCATGGCCTTCATCTGTCCCAGAACTGGCATGGCCTTCAGCTGTCCCAGAACTGGCATAGCCTTCATCTGTCCCAGAACTAGCATGGACTTCAGCTGTCCCACAACTAGCATGGCCTTTATCTGTCCCAGAACTAGCATGGACTTCAGCTGTCCCACAACTAGCATGGCCTTTATCTGTCCCAGAACTAGCATGGACTTCAGCTGTCCCACAACTAGCATGGCCTTCATCTGTCCCAGAACTAGCATGGTCTTCTAATCTATTATATGGTCTATTCTAAGGGTTTGGCAGTATAACCACACATTGACATGCACAGCTGTCTGGGTGAGGTTCTGTCTTCAAGTCTCCAGTAGGTGATGAAGTCCCTTCAATCTATGTAGTGTTTACAAGTTACGGTCAGGTGGCAGTCAGGTAGCAGTCAGGTGGCAGTCAGGTGGCAGTCAGGTAGCAGTCAGGTGGCAGTCAGGTGGCAGTCAGGTAGCAGTCAGGTAGCAGTCAGGTGGCAGTCAGGTAGCAGTCAGGTAGCAGTCAGGTGGCAGTCAGGTAGCAGTCAGGTAGCAGTCAGGTAGCAGTCAGGTGGCAGTCAGGTGGCAGTCAGGTAGCAGTCAGGTAGCAGTCAGGTGGCAGTCAGGTAGCAGTCAGGTAGCAGTCAGGTGGCAGTCAGGTAGCAGTCAGGTAGCAGTCAGGTGGCAGTCAGGTGGCAGTCAGGTAGCAGTCAGGTAGCAGTCAGGTGGCAGTCAGGTAGCAGTCAGGTGGCAGTCAGGTGGCAGTCAGGTAGCAGTCAGGTGGCAGTCAGGTAGCAGTCAGGTGGCAGTCAGGTAGCAGTCAGGTAGCAGGAGGGTGGCAGTCAGGTAGCAGTCAGGTGGCAGTCAGGTAGCAGTCAGGTGGCAGTCAGGTAGCAGTCAGGTAGCAGGAGGGTGGCAGTCAGGTGGCAGTCAGGTGGCAGTCAAGTAGCAGTCAGGTAGCAGTCAGGTGGCAGTCAGGTGGCAGTCAGGTGGCAGTCAGGTGGCAGTCAGGTGGCAGTCAGGTAGCAGTCAGGTGGCAGTCAGGTAGCAGTCAGGTGGCAGTCAGGTGGCAGTCAGGTAGCAGTCAGGTGGCAGTCAGGTAGCAGGAAGGTGGCAGTCAGGTGGCAGTCAGGTGGCAGTCAGGTAGCAGGAAGGTGGCAGTCAGGTGGCAGTCAGGTGGCAGTCAGGTAGCAGTCATGTAGCAGGAAGGTGGCAGTCAGGTGGCAGTCAGGTGGCAGTCAGGTAGCAGTCAGGTGGCAGTCAGGTGGCAGTCAGGTAGCAGTCAGGTGGCAGTCAGGTAGCAGTCAGGTGGCAGTCAGGTAGCAGTCAGGTAGCAGGAGGGTGGCAGTCAGGTAGCAGTCAGGTGGCAGTCAGGTAGCAGTCAGGTGGCAGTCAGGTAGCAGTCAGGTAGCAGGAGGGTGGCAGTCAGGTGGCAGTCAGGTGGCAGTCAAGTAGCAGTCAGGTAGCAGTCAGGTGGCAGTCAGGTGGCAGTCAGGTGGCAGTCAGGTGGCAGTCAGGTGGCAGTCAGGTGGCAGTCAGGTAGCAGTCAGGTGGCAGTCAGGTGGCAGTCAGGTGGCAGTCAGGTAGCAGTCAGGTGGCAGTCAGGTGGCAGTCAGGTAGCAGTCAGGTGGCAGTCAGGTGGCAGTCAGGTAGCAGTCAGGTAGCAGTCAGGTAGCAGGAGGGTGGTAGTCAGGTAGCAGTCAGGTAGCAGTCAGGTAGCAGGAGGGTGGCAGTCAGGTGGCAGTCAGGTGGCAGTCAGGTAGCAGTCAGGTAGCAGGAGGGTGGCAGTCAGGTGGCAGTCAGGTGGCAGTCAGGTGGCAGTCAGGTAGCAGTCAGGTGGCAGTCAGGTAGCAGTCAGGTGGCAGTCAGGTAGCAGTCAGGTGGCAGTCAGGTGGCAGTCAGGTGGCAGTCAGGTAGCAGGAAGGTGGCAGTCAGGTGGCAGTCAGGTGGCAGTCAGGTAGCAGGAAGGTGGCAGTCAGGTGGCAGTCAGGTGGCAGTCAGGTAGCAGTCATGTAGCAGGAAGGTGGCAGTCAGGTGGCAGTCAGGTGGCAGTCAGGTAGCAGTCAGGTAGCAGGAGGGTGGCAGTCAGCTGGCAGTCAGGTGGCAGTCAGGTGGCAGTCAGGTGGCAGTCAGGTGGCAGTCAGGTAGCAGGAAGGTGGCAGTCAGGTGGCAGTCAGGTGGCAGTCAGGTAGCAGTCAGGTAGCAGGAGGGTGGCAGTCAGCTGGCAGTCAGGTGGCAGTCAGGTGGCAGTCAGGTGGCAGTCAGGTGGCAGTCAGGTAGCAGTCAGGTGGCAGGAGGGTGGCAGTCAGGTGGCAGTCAGGTAGCAGGAAGGTGGCAGTCAGGTGGCAGTCAGGTAGCAGTCAGGTGGCAGTCAGGTAGCAGTCAGGTAGCAGTCAGGTAGCAGTCAGGTGGCAGTCAGGTGGCAGTCAGGTGGCAGTCAGGTGGCAGTCAGGTGGCAGTCTGGTGGCAGTCAGGTAGCAGTCAGGTAGCAGTCAGGTGGCAGTCAGGTGGCAGTCAGGTGGCAGTCAGGTGGCAGTCAGGTAGCAGTCAGGTAGCAGTCAGGTAGCAGTCAGGTGGCAGTCAGGTGGCAGTCAGGTGGCAGTCAGGTAGCAGGAAGGTGGCAGTCAGGTGGCAGTCAGGTGGCAGTCAGGTGGCAGTCAGGTGGCAGTCAGGTGGCAATCAGGTGGAAGGAGGGTGGCAGGAGGGTAAACAGTCAGGTAGCAGTCAGGTAGCAGTCAGGTAGCAGTCAGGTGGCAGGAGGGTGGCAGGAGGGTGGCAGGAGGGTGGCAGTCAGGTAGCAGGAGGGTGGCAGGGGGGGGGGAGGCATGTTTTGATAACTTAAGTTTAACAGTTCCATGTAGAATGAACCATCCTTCACATCAAACTATAGAAGCAGTGTTCTGCTAATATATAACAATGTGCAAATATTAACACTTGTCTTCCATCTTCTATTGTCATTCACAGCCGATATGAATACTGTACCCATCAGCATGTTGTCTGCTGGTACATGTTAGTCATCCTCCCTTCAGATGGTGTCCCGTATAAGACAGTTCCCTGACATGATCCTCCCTACTACCCCCACCGTTCAATTCAATTATAACAAAAGACAATGAAAAGTAATAGTGTTTTGTATTATTTTAATGCTGAGTGCAAGGTCTCTACCAGTTCAGACATCTGTATCAACCTGTCTGTTAGTCAGGGATCTCCATCTGTATCAACCTGTCTGTTAGTCAGGGGACTCCATGGTAAACCACCTCTCCTGTCCTCCATCTGTAGAAAACAAGGTATAGTTGATACACACAGTACTGATGACAGTACGGACATTGCAATGTATTGCCCTGGCCACATCTGTAGTCTGGGTACAGCCTCCTCGCAGCATGCCTAAGGCACGTTCACGCAGTTGAGCGGGGACCCCGGGCATCTTTCTTTTGGTGTTTTTCAGAGTCAGTAGAAAGGCCTCTTTAGTGTCCTGAGTTTTCATAGCTGTGACCTTAATTGCCTACCGTCTGTAAGTTGTTAATGTCTTAACGACCGTTCCACAGGTGCATGTTCATTAATTGCTTATGGTTCATTGAACAAGCATGGGAAACAGTATTTAAACCATTTACAATGAAGATCTGTGAAGTTATTTAGATTTTTATGAATTATCTTTGGAAGACAGGGTCCTGAAAATTGACGTTTCTTTTTTTGCTGGGTTTAGTAGCCATATATAGGAAAACCAAAGGTCCAAAAGTTGGGCCTAATACAGTGTATTAGAGGTCATACAATTTGTTTTGTATTGATTCATATGTTGATGATGTAAAGAATATTTGTTGGTCTGTGGTGTGTAATGAGGAGCAATCAGACGCTGCTCTTGACACATTTATGAAATTGCTTATTCCAGTTACCAATAAGCACGCACCCATTAAAAATGATAACTCTACTTTCTCTCACCACATTATCTTATTCTCTATCTTTCTACTAAGTTTGTGCATCTCTTCACAACATTGTTTGGTTGAATTCCATGTGATATTCTGGGTACAGTTTGTTGTTGAATCCCGTGTGATATTCTGGGTACAGTTTGTTGTTGAATCCCGTGTGATATTCTGGGTACAGTTTGTTGTTGAATCCCGTGTGATATTCTGGGTGCAGTTTGTTGTTGAATCCCGTGTGATATTCTGGGTTTCAGTTTGTTGTTGAATCCCGTGTGATATTCTGGGTACAGTTTGTTGTTGAATCCCGTGTGATATTCTGGGTACAGTTTGCTGTTGAATCCCGTGTGATATTCTGGGTGCAGTTTGTTGTTGAATCCCGTGTGATATTCTGGGTGCAGTTTGTTGTTGAATCCCGTGTGATATTCTGGGTACAGTTTGTTGTTGAATCCCGTGTGATATTCTGGGTTTCAGTTTGTTGTTGAATCCCGTATGATATTCTGGGTTTCAGTTTGTTGTTGAATCCCGTGTGATATTCTGGGTTTCAGTTTGTTGTTGAATCCCGTGTGATATTCTGGGTTTCAGTTTGTTGTTGAATCCCGTGTGATATTCTGGGTTTCAGTTTGTTGTTGAATCCCGTGTGATATTCTGGGTTTCAGTTTGTTGTTGAATCCTGTGTGATATTCTGGGTTTAAGTTTGTTGTTGAATCCCGTGTGATATTCTGGGTTTCAGTTTGTTGTTGAATCCCGTGTGATATTCTGGGTTTCAGTTTGTTGTTGAATCCCGTGTGATATTCTGGGTTTCAGTTTGTTGTTGAATCCCGTGTGATATTCTGGGTTTCAGTTTGTTGTTGAATCCCGTGTGATATTCTGGGTTTCAGTTTGTTGTTGAATCCCGTGTGATATTCTGGGTTTCAGTTTGTTGTTGAATCCCATGTGATATTCTTGGTTTCAGTTTGTTGTTGAATCCCGTGTGATATTCTGGGTTTCAGTTTGTTGTTGAATCCCGTGTGATATTCTGGGTACATATAGGAAGAAAGACACACACACGTACCCACCTCGCACGCACGCACACACACACACACACACACACACACACACACACACACACACACACACACACACACACACACACACACACACACACACACACACACACACACACACACACACACACACACACACACACACACACACACGCTGCAGCTAACAAATGCCATCTATCTGAAACTGTTTACCAGATTATTTTGATGGGATATGTAGAACAAAGGCATTTTTAGAACTCGGCCACTCTATAATGTTATTTGCCTCATGGGGTTTCAATCTATGTAAATGGCTTGCTCAGATATATTCTCAAACTCTCTTCTTATTTAAACATTTTTTTTTTGTATAAACAGTCTTTTGGAATCAAACTCAGAGAGAAGTCTAATCTCATCAACACAAATCAAGTCCCCGACATTTAGACCTTTAGTTTTAGTATACAAGATTATACCCTCCCAATATAGTCTTCCTTCCACCACGCAGAGGTTATTTTAGTCCCCTACTAAGGCAGTGATATCCTTAAAGGCTGCCAAAATTATCCTGCAAAAATTGCTGACTGGGAAATATGGAAGGTTCCAGGCAGTTATAGTAAGCAATCTGCGCTCACCGTGTAGCAATGTGACTGCTGTGCTGGCGGTAGCCACAGAACCAGACAGGGGTGACCTCTGTCTGGATGGAGAGGTGGGACGACCTCAAAGTCATCTACCACGAAGAGAGCCTAGAGGAAAGTGAAGCTGGAATACACCTATTCTACATTAGGCACCGTAGGATGAGATTTTGTGCCAAAAAAAAGGATCCACCTTTTAACCTTTATGTTAGTAGTTTATATTGACTCTGTTTGTATAAGATGGTTAATAAATTCCATGACATTGTGATGCTGTAGACTTAGACGTATATTTTATAAGAATGTTCTAAATAAACCCAACAGATTAATAAAATAGATTTATTTAGTTTATGCTTCAGGTAAAGAGAGTTGCTAAGATATTATCCACCTTATAAAACACTCAGCGAATCATTTGAAATTATGTATCAGGCTCTGAATTCAAGTTTTTTTTCCCCGAGAGGAGGTAATAATTGAAGAGTTTCTAATCCCCTGCAGGTGTACTGAGTTAGGAACTCAGGTAGGAACCCAGGGCAGGTCTGACCGCTCATTAGGTAGGATTAGGCGTCCCTGTAGGACGGCAGATTAACAAGGGCGACATTTTCCAAGCTAAACTGACCAAAACGTACCTCAAACAACACATAACATCTTACGTAATTCTGTGTCCCCAAAAAAAACTTTTACAACTTCTCTCATCCACGGACGTATTTGGTGAGCACAGATTTTGCCCCATGACAAGCAGTATCCTGCTCATTTTGGCAAAGTCAGGGGCAAAAAATATTTATCTTGCCCATACCCAGTGCCCTGTTGGAGACATGTAGCGCTGCGGCTCTACATCACTGCTCAAGTCATCTAATATAAATCATGTAGCCTAATAGTAGACAATGTAGGTTTCTGTAGCCTACAGACTGGAGGCCATTTTTATGACAATGTTATGAGACAGCTATCTCCGATCAAAGAGCCTGATTGGCGACCTATCAAATAAAAATGTGTTTTGATTTGAGTATGACTTAGCACGTTAACAAACAACATATCCCCCAAAAACAGGACAGGTCAAAATAAAATGGACAATATGGAATTAAATTAAGCTACTCACGACTGTTGTCCGGGATTTTCACTCCGTGGGCTAAATTATCATGAATCCGTGATAAAAAATGTAGGAATATTTTTCTATTAGTCAATTATTGATGATCTGATCACATCGAACAAGAAAACACCTCTGTATTCAAATAACCCCTGATAATGTCACATCTGCTCCTGCCACACCCCCTAGTGGAAATCCGGTGTCTCATTGACCTGCAGCCATTCCCCCAGTTCCCTCTCCCTCTCTCTCTCTGTGTTTGCGATTGTGTGGTTGGAGACAGATGTGCTGGAGTCAGAGCAGTTCCCCACCAGCTGCAACCCGTTCCATAATCAAGACCTCTACAAATACTCAGTCCTGCCACTTCCACTCTGCCAGATCGTAATCTCTGCTCAGTCAGTATTATGCTTCTAGCTTTTATGATTATTCCAGATCCTGTTACCCTGCTGTGCCTGTTTCCCTGCCTGACGCTGTTTATCCTCTCACTGCAGTTTTGCCCACTCTGACTGGTACCCGTCTCCTGTTCCACATCTCACCACCCTGCTACCCTGTTCTGGATTCAGCTCCCCATCCTGCTACCCTGTTCTGGATTCAGCTCACCACCCTGCTACCCTGTTCTGGATTCAGCTCACCACCCTGCTACCCTGTTCTGGATTCAGCTCCCCATCACTCCCTTGGATTTCCCTCCGGACCTGTTTACCGTGTCTCAACCCAGCTCACTCCAACCTCAGCCTCCACATCTGGTTTACTACAACCCACCCAAGCTTAGTCTGACCTGCACTCCTCTCTCCCTGTGTTGCAATAAATATCTTGGTTCATTCATCCTTGTTTCCTGGTCTGAGTCTGCTCTTGGGTTCCCCTGTGCTACTCTGCCTAACAGATAAACTAGCTGCTATGTAAATAGCCCCTGATAAACTAGCTGATATGTAAATAAACCCTGATAAACTAGCTGATATGTAAATAAACCCTGATAAACTAGCTGATATGTAAATAGCCCCTGATAAACTAGCTGCTATGTAAATAGCCCCTGATAAACTAGCTGATATATAAACAGCCCCTGATAAACTAGCTGCTATGTAAATAGCCCCTGATAAACTAGCTGCTATGTAAATAGCCCCTGATAAACTAGCTGCTATGTAAATAGCCCCTGATAAACTAGCTGCTATGTAAACAGCCCCTGATAAACTAGCTGCTATGTAAATAGCCCCTGATAAACTAGCTGCTATGTAAATAGCCCCTGATAAACTAGCTGCTATGTAAATAGCCCCTGATAAACTAGCTGCTATGTAAACAGCCCCTGATAAACTAGCTGCTATGTAAACAGCCCCTGATAAACTAGCTGCTATGTAAATAGCCCCTGATAAACTAGCTGCTATGTAAACAGACCCTGATAAACTAGCTGCTATGTAAACAGCCCCTGATAAACTAGCTACTATGTAAACAGCCCCTGATAAACTAGCTGATATATAAACAGCCCCTGATAAACTAGCTGATATATAAACAGCCCCTGATAAACGAGCTGTTATGTAAATAGCCCCTGATAAACTAGCTGCTATGTAAATAAACCCTGATAAACTAGCTGTAACGGCTGTCGTCTTCCTCCTCGTCTGAGGAGGAGAAGTTAGAAGAATCAGAGCACCAATGCGCAGCGTGGTAAGTGTCCATCACGCTTATTATCAAACCTAAACTGAACACTAAGAAATACAAAACAATAAAGGTGACCATAAACAAAGCCGAAACAGTTCTATCTGGTGCAGACACACGAAGACTGAAGACAACCACCCACAAAACCCAACACAAAACAGGCTACCTAAATATGGTTCCCAATCAGGGACAACGATTGACAGCTGCCTCTGATTGAGAACCATATCAGGCCAAACACAGAAATAGCAAAACATAGAAATACAAACATAGACTGCCCACCCCAACTCACGCCCTGACCATACTAAATAAAGACAAAACAAAGGAAATAAAAGGTCAGAAAGTGACACTAGCTGCTATGTAAATAGCCCCTGATAAACTAGATGATATGTAAATAGCCCCTGATAAACTAGCTGCTATGTAAATAGCCCCTGATAAACTAGATGATATGTAAATAGCCCCTGATAAACTAGCTGATATGTAAATAAACCCTGATAAACTAGCTGATATGTAAATAGCCCCTGATAAACTAGATGATATGTAAATAAACCCTGATAAACTAGCTGATATGTAAATAAACCCTGATAAACTAGCTGATATGTAAATAAACCCTGATAAACTAGATGATATGTAAATAGCCCCTGATAAACTAGATGATATGTCAACACATTGGCT